>NW_027062797.1:0-108381 GCF_032884065.1 Artemia franciscana | reverse complement strand
TGGAAGGTCTTATTATATTTTGTTGTGATTTTTGAAATATACGGAAGATAGATAATATTTGAGGGCTTATCAGTAGTCTCGCATTGTGACATATCTTCGATTTTACGGGAATGTCTTTTTTGTCTACGGCTAATTATATTATTGACAAAAGGATGGGGTATCCATTACCAAAAAGAATATATCTGATAAAATTTATTTTTGCATTTATATATGAATCGGAGCAAATTTTCAGGACACGATCAATGAGAGAGGTTACAACTGCTCTTTTAACTTGTGGGGTGTGATTTGAATTAAAATGAAGATATCTGTTGTTTTGTTTTGGCTTTCGATAGATAGTAAAATCCAGTTTATCAGTATCACGAATAATTAGCAAATCTAAAAACGGTAGTTTATTTTTGATTTTCAATTTCAACTTCTAAAACTTAATTTTTTAACTTACAAAGGAGTGATCGGATCTTCATGAAACTTCATATTTAGAAGGACCTAGTAACTCAGATCTCTTATTTTAAATCTCAACCGGATCCAGCATCATTGGGGAGGGGCAGTTGGGGGGGACCGAAAATATACTTAAAAGCGGAGAGATCAGGATGCAACTATATGGGAAGAAAATAAAACCTATCTAAGATACGTGACTGACATAACCGGACCCGATCTGCTCTCTTTGGTGGAGTTGGGGGGGGGGGGGGGGACTCAGAAAAATGAGGTATTTGTAACTAACAAATGGGTGACCAGATCTTAATGAAATTTGATATTTAGAAGGATCTTGTGCTTTAAAGCTCTAATTTTAAATTCCGACCAGATACTGTGGCATTGGGGGGAGTCAGAGGGGGAAACCTGAATTCTTGGAAAACGTGAGAATTGGGGGATTTTTATCTTATGAATAGGTGATCGGATTTTAATGAAACTTGATATATATAGAAGGATCTTATGTCTCTGGTGCTCCATTTTTGACTCGAATTTGATCCAGGTATATACTAATATAATATAATGAAAGAATAATATAGTAATAATATAATATAATAATAGTAATAAATAATATATCTATTGCAGATATATGCAGATAATAGAGTAATATAATATTAGTAATAGGAGAAACTCAGCACCGTGACGCATCTGCACCATCAATGTAGAGAGAGGACGAACGTTTTCCCAGTATGTGCTGTCTCAACTTGGAACAGTCTTTCCAATGAGACTATCACAGGTGAATCAATTAATTCTTTCAAAAATGCAGTGGAGTAATGAAGAATGGAAGTACCAGTGGGACACCACACCCCATCACACCTAATTGTGTCATCTCATCAATTCAACGGCTAAAGGAGGATGCAGTCACCTTTATTTTGCTGTAAATGCAATTTAAGATAATGTGTTTTTTGTGTGTTTGATTTATGTTATTTTGACAGTCTGCTATGAGGGGTGCATTTTATATCTAATTAAATGACTGGAAAAATGCTAATCACTGAGTCTTAAAGCATGAGAATAGCTTAAATTATAAAGTTAACTTGGAAAAATTAAAACTTAGGGGTTGCAAGAAAAGCTGTACTGATGTTCAACTAAGTAAGGAACTGGAACAAGAAGTCCACTATTGGAGCAAGGTGCTCAAGAGAGTAGCAGCAGCAGTTAAATATTTAAGTGTTTAAGGACTAACATTACATGGAACTCATAGACACTTCACATGTAAGTGAGAGTAAGTCAAAACCTGATTTAAAAGAAAAGTAACTGAAGCTAAATATATTTGGTATAGTATTAAATTCCTTGCTAAAAATTTTATATGTGGACCTAATGACATTCATAATTAGATTTGTAGCCAATAGTGGACTACTGATTGAAAGGTTTGTTTGTTTTGTGCCAAATGTTCAACAAAAAGCAGAGAAACTTGTCAATAGTTCTTGGAATATTTGAGAAATAATGAAAATATTTCTAATTGAAGATGCCAATCATATGACAATATCTTGAATATGTCTGGCATTCAGGATCATATCAAGAGAGTTAGCCCTCTGGCAAAGAATGTACCATGTTCAGCATATTATCTAAATTTTAAAGGGTATTGTCAGCAGATTCATGCGCAGAGGGTATTTCATTTTTTCTATTAATGCAAAAGATTTTTCATTTCTCTGGGGCCTCAAAACACAGACTGACAATTTTAGAAGAAAGCGTAAATTACAATTGCAAAATCTTTCCAAGACTTGATAGTCTGCTCATCAAGATGCCTGTCAAATTGTTAAAGAAAACAGAGAAGCCATTTTGGAAAGCTTAAATGAAATCACTAATAGCACTCCAGATTATTATGCAGTATAACTGAGAGACCCTCAACCAGATAAGAAGCTAGTGCAAATTGAAAGAAAAATTGGTTATCCTTGAGACTACTTTCATGGCCATTTTACAGGGCTACCATACTGGAAAGGTTTATTAAGGTGAACATAAAACTACAGTCTGAAATTTAGAGAATTAGGGCTGAGTATTATTGTATAGCATAAATCTCTTTGTAGTTTTCATCAAGAAGTGAGACACAAATTTTGGATTAATTAATGCATACAACTAGTGTATAAATGAGTGTAGGTTATTCCAAAAATTAAGGTATTCTAATGCTGAGGAGATGGGAAATCAAAGAAGGAATGAAAGATGAATGAATGAAGATGAATGATGAATGAAGATGAAAGAAGGGAAATCAGAGTGACATGCAGTTTGGTCTCTGATCCCAACTGAAACCATTGTTTTTGCAATTTATTACCTGTTCTATCAGTAATCAGATGATATCACCATTTTCCCCTGGTAACAGAAGTAATCAATAGGATAGGCTACTTAACCCTAAATTATGCAGTAAAAATATGTTCTGCTTACAAAAAAATGATTAAACAGGATAAATGCAACTTTCAGCCATAATCAAGTAGCAACATTAAATAAAGGATGAGTTAATTATTTAATTAAATTGAAGAAATAATTGCACAAGCTTGGAAAACAAGCAGCCAAAAGTTAAGTCAAATGAAGGAAGTTTTTCAGCCCAAAAATAATGACAAAAAAAACTGAAGTTATCTGTGAATACAAGACCTAGATCAAGTCCAAATACTTTGCTGTTTACTATGCAACAATTTCCTTGAGGAGTACCACTCCTAAAGTGGGAAAAGAGTTGACCACAAGACCCCCAGTCTTGCATGTCTCCAACAGGGTCAAAGCCCCTTTGCAGAGGTTTTTGTATATAGGTCTGGATCTTATACCCTGTATTCCAGATTAACAACTTTACTTAATCCCAATACATGAAGTTTCTAAGATCTACACATTTCCTAAATTTAGAACAAGAGCTAAGAGGTCATATGGAACTTATGACAAGGTTGAAAGAGTCAAGAGCTCATGTGGCATGAGCTCTAGCAAAATTCTAAGAATCAATAGATAGATTTAAAAGGGAAATCAGAGGCCGGTTGGGATTTAAAACAAGAGATCTGAGACATGAGGTCCTTCTAAATATCAAAATTCATTTAGATCCAAACACCCATTTGCAAGTTAAACAAATTTTTCTAATTTTTCCTTTCCCTTCAGCCCCCTAGATGGTTGAATTGGGGAAAACAACTGTTATAAATTTGTTCAGGTCTCTGACATACCTACCAGTTTCATCATCCTAGCACTTCCAGAAGCACCAAACTTGCCAAAGCATTAGACCCCCCACCTAAATCCCCCAAAGAGAGCATATCCAGTCCTGTTACATCAATCATGTATCCATGATATGGGATCATTCTTCCCACTAAGTTTCTTCCCAATCTCTCCAATCTGAGCATTTTTAAATAAATAAGTTAAAAATACCTCATTTTTTCAATTTTTCCTCTCTCTCCAGCCCCCAGATAGTGAAATAGGGGAAACAACTGATATCAAGTCAATTTGTGCAGGTCCCTGACACACCTACCAATTTTGATCATCCTAGCACATCCAGAACTACCAAACTTATCAAAGCACTAGAAATCCCCAGATATCAGACATAAAGTAAAGTGAATATACCACTTGATGCTTTTTTATGCATTTTACAAATACACTAATAACTTCTACCACAAATTCAGACTTAAATACAGGCAAAATTCTAGTTAATTGACTTTTTGCTATCTCAGAAAGGGTTTAGGATAGTAAAATGAAACTTTCAGGGGTGAGTCTACAGACTAAATTATGACCCAGGAAGATAATTTCAAGTACCTACCTCTACTCCTTCTCCCTCTAGAGGTCCCTGACCTTTGATGACCTTTAAAAATATGTTATAAAAGTGAAACCTTACAAAATAGATCTTCTGCTTAATTGAGCTTCAAATCAAATCAGCTTCATAACTTTGCTCCATTCCATTTTATAAGGTTTTAAAGATATGCAGATACATTTCTTAAATTTTGAAGAAAAAAAACATTGATATGGCTCAAAATTCTACTCAAATAACAGGACTTGCATTTTTAGAACTCAAGGCAGAGAAAAAGCAACTAGGCCTAGTAACTGAAAATTAGGGTAAAATGTTATTTTGCCAAAATTTCAATAGGTATAGCCTGTCATCAGCTTCAAATAATTGCAAAACCTGTCATGTAGGCAAATTTCAGGGCCCTCTGGAGAGAGAAGGAGTGGAGGTGGGTACTTTAAAATACCTTCCCTGGACACACTTTAGCCTGTAGACCCATCCCTGAAAGTTTCCTTTTCCTAACCTAAACCCTTTCCAATATAGCAAGAAGTCAATTAACTAGAATTTTACCTAAGTACATTTTAACCTAACCTTGTTATAAATAATTTTAGCACTGAGAAAATGTAGTATTATTTTGTTGAAAACAGCACAGAGAAAACATAGTAGGATATTATTTTGTTGGAAATGACAGATTACTTGTACTTTAATTGAAAATTTGTCATTTTTACCAGTTTAAAAAGTACTTAAATTTGAATATGTGGAAGAAGCAATAGTGGTAAAACTGGTGCAAATAGTATTACTGGCTTTCATATAAAGTAAATATACCATTTGATGCCTTTTTTATGCTCTTTACAAATATAATAATGGCTTCTGCTGCAAATTCAGATTTAAGTACTTTTTGACCTCTCAAAAATGACCTATATATGGTGTCATTACAAATCTGTAATAGTTAGAAACAAAGTTGGGCTATACATTTGCACATCAGGGGGTGGGGGTAAAGCATAGCATATATTAAATATGTAAACTAACCATTGCTGTTTTTTTTGTATGTGTTTGTGCACATGAAATTTGATGAGAAGAGAGATCACCAGTGCAATAGCACAAAAAAACAGCAATGGTTAGTTTATATATTTAATATATGCTATGCTTTACCCCCACCTCACCCCCCTGATGTGCCAAATATATAGCCCAAATTTATTTCTAAACTATTACAGATTTTTAATGACCCCATATGTATGTCATTTCTAAGAGATCAAGAGGTCAAAAAGTGCTTAAATCTGAATTTGTGGTAGAAGCGATTATTATATTTGTAAACAGCATTAAAAAGGCATTGAGTGGTATACTCACTTTATATGAAATCCAGTAATAGCCTACTGAAATCCAGTAATACTATTTGCACCAGTTTTACAAAAGCAATTATCATATTTGCAAAGAGCATAAGAAAAGGCATCAAGTGGTATGCTTGCTTTTTTGATAAGTCAGTTATATAAACTGTCATATTTTTTTTTGTCAATATTAAGAGCTAAAAAAGTGCTTAGGGTAAATCTGAATTTGCAGTAGGCCTAGAAGCAATTGTTAGAACCCCTTTCTAAGATAGCAAAACTAGAATTTTGCCATTTTGCTCAAATAATAGAAATAACATTATCAAAGCTAAAAGCATAAAACAAAATTTTAAAACTGAAAATTAAGCAATAATTTACAATCGTCCTCATTTTGGTCTAGGTAGGCTAAACAACAGTCAAATAGGCTATATTATCTATTTGTAGTGTTTTGTTCTGAGCATGTAGTGTTTCGATTTAAGCACACAATATGGAATAGCACAGTTTATATTAACAGGGAGACAAGCTGCAGCAGATATGTAGTTTGCAAATTAAACTTTTATCTTTAAAATTATGTTATGTCTTTTAAGTATCTTTTTATTCTAGCGTGTTTCCTTCCATAAAACCAATATTATAGACCTTCGACTATTACGACTCTATGGTAACACTAAAATGTAAATTAAATACTTACAAATAAAAAAGATTTAAAAGGATAATTCTGAAACTAATCTACGGCCATTTTAGCTAATATTTGATCAAAATGAAGGTGTTTGTATGAGGTAGCCGAAAATTAAGCCGAATGCTACAGAAGCAGGCTGAAGGCAGAATACAAATTGCTATCCTAAGAATTGGAAAAGAAGAACCTGAAGCTAACATCTATATGCAAAGGGATCTAGAAATGTCAATAAAAAATCATTTTCTCGTAACATAAAAAAAAAGATCTAAGAATTCATGTGGCACTTGTTACAAGGTCGGTAGAGCCAAGAGCTCATATGGCATGAGCTCTAGCAAAATTCTAAGATTCTATAGATTGATTTAGAAGGAAAATCAAAGGCTTGATGCTGGTCGGGATTTAAATTAAGAGTTCTGAGACACAAGGTCCTTTTAAATATCAAAATTCATTAAGATCCGATCACCCACTCGTAAGTTAAAAATATACCTTATTTTTTCTAATTTTTCCTCGCCCTTCAGCCCCTCAGATGATCGAATCATAGAAAACGACTCTAACAAGTCAATTTGTGCAGGTTCCTGACGCGCCAAGCTGTTTTCATCGTCCTAGCACGTCCAGAAGCACCGAACTCGCCAAAGCACTGGACCCCCTTAATTCCCCCAAAGAGATTGGATCCAGTCAGAATACATCAATCACGTATCTACGACATTTGTTTATTCAACCTACCAAGTTTAATCCCAATCGCTTCACTTTAAGCGTTTTCCAAGATTTCCGGTTTCCCCCTTCAACCCCCACAATGTCAACAGATATGGTGGGATTTAAAATAAAAGCTCTGAGACATCAGCTCCTTCTAAATATGTAATTTCATTAAGATTTGGTCACCCTTTCTTATGTTAAAAATACCTCAATTTTGGTAATTTTTCCGCTAGCACACATCCCATATATCCCACTAAATGTGGCTCACGGAAATAATATACAAGACAGAGATCCTCTAGAGCTATTAATTGACGCTGGATCAACACTTCAATTCCTGGGTCTTTTTAACAAATAGCACACATACCACCAAGCATGGCTTACGGAAATAAGATAAAGGACGAGGATCCTCTAAAGCTATTAATGGGCACTGAATCAACGTTTCAGTTGCTGTTTTTTTTTTTAAGAGATAGCACACATGGCACTAAACCTGGCTTACGAAAATAAGGTAAAGGAGAGTTCTTTATTTTCACCAAAATTTTCATGGCACTGCCAAATTTTTTTGGTATGGTCACATTAAAACGCGACGCAAAAGAAAAAAAAATAGAAAACAAAACACTTATCAATCCTCCTAACTTTCATTATACATTTTTACAAAACTAGGTATAAAACTCTTCGCTAACCGCTGGTGGGCACAGCGTACCGGCTGAAGTTTGTAAACAGGCACTGCAACCCTGCACGGGAGTTGTTTTGTTGTGGATCAAGGGAGGAAAAGGGTTTTGTGGAATGGGTGGATCAGAGATTTTCTTCCGAAATCCATGCAGAGCTTCTCTCTTCTTTTTTCCAGAGTTTGTATTTTAAACTTTGACAGCAGCTCTTCATTTCTGTATGCTTCGAAACTATCATTAGAGCTCTTTTCTGAACTCTTTCGAGCCTGGCGCTTTGCTCAGCCGTCAGCCCAAAATGCCATACAGAAGCTGAATATTCCAGAATCGGGCAAATAAAAGATGTAAATATTCGGAGGAGGTGATCTGGAGGGGCGCTATGTTTCGACATAAGCTGGAGCATCTGGAGCCCAGTATTACCCCTTTTTGTTAGACTAGTTGTGTTTACTTCCCATTTTAATCACTGGTTATAATAACTCCCAAGAGTTTAATCTTACTGACTTTAAGAGAATCAGAGATAGTTGGTAGGAAATTAGGTTTAGAAGAATTTAAAAATGAATAGTTAAAATAAAAGTTTAACTGTCATTTACTGTCATATTTGAAACGGAAGCCTTAGTCTTTAGTCAATTAAAGTTTGAACTTTGCTATATTCATTTGCTTCACAAATTTCTCCTAGGATAAGGTCATCAACATATTTCCAACAGACTTCACAATCATTAATAATAGTATTAATCATAGCTAGAAAAAGAATAGGACCCAGGATGGTACCTTGAGGTATACCACAAAAAACTGGCTGAGGTTCAGAGAAAGACTTATTATATTTTAAAATTTGGAACCTATTTCCAAAACTCTATATTAAAAAACTCTGAATGATTTTCACAAGAGCAGGAATCACTCTAGAATCAATTAAAAGCTTAGAAATTAAAATGTTATGATCAATCAGATCGAAACCCTTTTTCAAATCAATTTTTATCACGTTTAGCCATTTACCAGGCTCATCAACATGCTTAAGAATAAAATGTAAAAGACTGACTAGATAACGGGATGTTGATGTATTCTTTCTGTTACCGTACTGATGAGGATCAAGGAGGGGTTCATCTTCAGCTTTTAGCCAATTTACTACAAAGCTTTCGTACATTTTGCTGAACAAAGGGGTTACATTGATTGGTCTCACACCGTCGAAATTAAGTTCAGGATTTTTTTAGGGATTGGATTAAAATATCCCGTTTTCCCTATCTGTGGGTAAAACTGAAGAAGCTGAAATGCCATTAAAAATTAGCGCTAGTGGCTTTGTCCATTTGTCAGGAAATACTTTTATAAGTTCAATCGGAATATCAATTGGAGTAATACAAGTTCATTTATGTTTCTTTATTTTACTAAAAACTTAATCCTCAGAAATAATAAGTAAAGGTATGTCATCATATGGTATTTCTGATACTCTTGGGTCATTTTATTTACATCAAGAGGCGGCAAAGATTGGATTATTCTGGCCAAACGCCCATTTAACTGGCTAGCAGCTTTTTCATCATTAGAATCTGAACAAAATCAACACCACTAGGGGATTTTCCACAAATTTGTTTTATTTCCTTATACCACATGCTAGGCTTTGATTCAAAAAGGTTATCAATTTTTTTTTGTGTTAATGCTCAACTGCAGTTTTTTTTTTGTCATTTTACGTGTTTTGTTACGCAGCATATTAGCATTTCCTATTTTCCCTTCTTTTCTTAGTTGAATTCTATACCGAATTAAATCTTTAATTTCTTGGGTTATGTAAGGACGATCTATGTTGCACCGCTTGGAAGTTTTCTCAGGAAAGCGTTTTTCATATTTTTTTCTTAGTTTATCTTGCAGAAATTTTTCTTTTTCATCGGAGGACTCTAAAATTGCTACCTCATCCCAGGAATCGGATGTAATCCAGTTTCCAAATTCCAAGGGACCTCTGTCCGAAAGAGGTCGGTAGGAAACTTCCTCAACTACATATTTTACATTATACGAAGGTAGTGAGGCCCACTTTATCTGTAGTGGTACCTACCACCAAGGGGAGGTAGGTCTTGAAGTTCATTATAATATTCTGACAAATTTGTGCAAATTATGTCGAATTTAGTATTACCTTTAGTAGTCAGAAACTTTACCATCTACTTGAGTCCTTAACTTCTGAGGAAGCTTTCCATTCTTAGATAGTTCTTATCACCAGTACCGCAAATTCCAACATTCAGGTACTTAGGAATAATAAAATCAACACACAAATCTAGCTTTTCAGCAGACCTTTTTTTGGAAATATGCCATAGTGGGTGAGCAATAAAACACTCCAATAATAACTCCAGCTATAGATCTTGGAAGCTTTTTTGGTCGAATCATAATCCAAATCATTTCATCATCATCAATATGGGGAATCTGTAGTAGCCGCGGCGCCAACTGCTCATGCACAAAACATGCTACGCCATCACCTTAGTTTAATATATTGTTTGTAACCTTGTCTTAGTTTAATATATTGTTTGTAACCTTGTAATGTAAGATATTCAGGACTTAGTTTATGTACTTCTGTAACTGTAATAATATCAGCTCCGGTTACTTGAACATAACCCTCAAGTTCACCAATTTGCTGTTGTTTTAATCAAATGAAAATTTAGTGTTTTGTTCAATGTGGCATTTCCGAGTCTGTAAGTGAACTTCAGTTTTATTGGTTTATTTTTGTGATATATAACCATCAGCCATTTTTTTTTTTAAATCTTGCGGTAGCTCAGTAGATCAATGTTGTGCGTTACAATACATCCCGAGTCGTTTGATTACTGCTGCCACAAGGTTTGGTGGTGTGTGTGCTATCTTTTGAAAAGTCCCATTCCCAGTTGATTCAGCCCCATTAATGGCTCTAGAGGATCTCTGTCCTTTATCTTATTTCCGTAGGCCCAGTTTGGTGGTATGTGGGCTATCTGTTAAATAAACCTAGCAACTAAAGTGTTGATTTAGCACCCATTAACGGCTGTAGTGGTTCTCTGTCCTTTATCTTATTTCTGTAAGCCTATGTGCCCTCTATTTTTGGGTCACTTAAAAATGCACTTCACTCACACTTTAATGTTTTCAAGAAAAATGTCACTGAATATTGCAGGTCCTAGTGGCAATTATATCCGTACATAATGATAATAATAAAAAAAAAAGAATTATAACCCACTTCACAAAACGATGTGAGGATAGCGGAGTAAAAAGAGAAAAAACAAAATAAACATCAGAAAACGAAATCAACAGAACAAATGGATGAGAACAAACGTACAAAGGTACAACACAAGAAGTACAACATAATCCACAAGGAAAAAAGTCGACAGAACAAACGAATCATCCTGTGATATGGGGTAAGCCGTCCGAGTGCTTGTGCTGATAACCTATCATGAAGCTCCTGCAGTTGCCGTGCTGGCTGAGTGGTTGGCGCTCTGGCGTGGGAATTTTGTATCCAAGGGGCACGGGTTCAATCCCAGTTGTGACTAGTTGTTTAGTTTGTGAGGGGGGTCAGCGCCGTGACTCTATAAACTCAGCCCGAGTCGACCCAGCTCTAAATGGGAATCTTGAGAAATATGGGAAAGGTAAGGAGGAAGGGTGTGCGAAAGCACAGGATGGTTGGCCCCCAACCTCCCATTGTACTTTCTGGCTGAAGGGCCATGAAACGGAGATCAGCACCGCCGGTTTGGACCTTAAGGGTCTAGTGCCGTCTTACTTACTTACTTTTTTTTCCTGCAGTTTGGCAGTTATATCGGGAGCTTTGTATTTTCAGATTATTCTCCAATTTCGATACAATAGACGCAGATAAAGTAGATATTTACAGTATTAATATTAACATCTACTTATTTTACATAAATAATTCTTTTCAAGTAGAATGAAGGGTCCAGAAAGACAAACAAAGAAACCAGAGCCTTTCGATTATATTTTGACCGGTTTGACACAATGTTAGAGAATCCAAATCTTTTTTTTCTTTTTTTTTTTTACAAATTTCAGATATTGCAGTCTGGCGGAAGGATAAAATATTTTTATAAATTGTTAAACCAAGCCACCGTTAATTTTCAACAAAGGGAGTGGATGTATTTTTAATCTGAAGAGGAGTATTTGGAAAGTTACCGTTAAAACAAATATACTCGCATTTTTCAAGATTCAGATTAAGTCAATATCAAGGAAACCTTTTTCAGCCCTTTTAACTGTGCGGGACTAAGAAGATTTGCATCAACTGATAAGGAAAATATCATCTCCGTAAGCAATATATGACAAGTCAGTATACCCCATAAAATACGTCCATAAATTACAGACAAGTATGTCATCATTTTCAATGCACCCATTTTTGTTTATCTACATATTTTGTAAACATCCTCTTTTATTTGTTCTCATGATAATAATAATATTATTATTAATTATTTATATGAATATTATTATTAATATTATTATTAATAATTACTATGAATAATAATATCATAATATTATGATAATAATAATATTATTATAATATCTATGATAATACATAATATGATAAAATTAAAATAATAATAATAATCGTTTAACTTAGATAATTGCACAATCATTATCTAGCTACTCAACTGTGTCACTATCCTTATTCTACCGAATAGGATTTATAACTGAGGAAACAACAAGTGTCATATTGTTACCACAAGTTTGTCACCGAACTGAAATGTTGTCCTTAGTTTGATTTTTGATTATATTTTATTCTCAAAATATTCGTGTCATCCAACTATAATTATTTAACTCTGTCAATGGGGATTTGTAGTGATTACCTTTTCTTGGTGGTCTTGACACATTCAAAAATGCGTATAGAAGTATTTAAAATCTAAAAATTTCATCTAATAAAATACGCAAATTTAAAAACAGATATTCAGGTGCCAAAACCTACTTAGAAAAGTGGAAACTTTTTCTCCTAGTCGAGCCTAAGCCTAATTTTTTTTTTCTTAGATGAGCCATTTTCATACAAAAAAGGGGAAAAAATGTTATTCAAACACTAACCCTAGCAGAGACACTTCCTTACATTAATAAATTTACAAACAAAGTAAGAAATAATAAAACAAATACCACCGAAGTTTTCTCAAACTTTCCAGTAAGTATACAGCATACAGGCTATACTATCAATTCTGAAATTCATAAAAAAAATAATAAAAAATTTAGACCCCATCTTTAAAAATAGGCAATTTTTAAAGCAATAATGTTCAGGTGCCAAAATTATATAGAAAAGTAGAATTTTTTTTCAAGTCTAGTTTATTTTTTATTTATTTTTTTAAATGAGCCATCTTTGTACAAAAAAAAAATTGTTAATATGTGAAACCTAATTAAAACACTATCTGAATATAGTGTTGGGCGATGATTTGCTTAAAGGATACATCAATATTTTTACTTCCGATATTCGATAATCGATATATCGATTTCGATATTTCCGATCACAAAGTTCAACTGCCAAAATTGTAATTAAAGAGCGTTTTGCGCAATTTTTTTTCTAAAGTATATTGAAATACAAAAAAAAACTGCAATTAGGCTACATAAATCAATGTCATAATAACACAGATTTGGAAATATTCTGGCTCGGGATAAGGCAAAATAAAACTACCGGCTATTATTAGTTATCGAAAATCAGTAACATGTCAATATTTGCCCCTGAAAATTGGTTCTGCCTTCCAGTGACTAAATAAATAAAATGTTTTTTTCAAGGGAAAGACGGGAGCAAAATTAAAACTTAAGAAAACAAAATTTTTCTGTATTTGAGGTTGTAACCCCTCCTCAATACTTCGCTTTTCATGCCAAAGTCTTTTGTATTAAAAAAAAGTTTTTGCTCTAAATAAACGGCCCTTGTCTTTCAGGAGTCGTTCTTAAAGAATTGGGACAAAAGTAAAAAGTTAGTGTAAAGAGTGAGGTATTGAGGAACGGACGTCCCCCTTCATATAGGGGGATATTTCTATCCGTTCTAAGTTTTAATATTGCTACTTTAATTTGAAAAAATACCTCTATCTGTGGATTTTTCTCCTAGAAACTTTCCCCTCCCAATGTCAAATGTGAAGATTCTCCTCTGGATAACTCCCCATAGAGAATTTCTCCTGCAGAAAATCCCCCCATAGAAAAATCCCTAAGATAATTTGGACCCCTTTGAAAATATTCCCCGGACTATTTCTCCAGAATATCTCCACAGGCGAAATTGAATTGGCAAAGAGGTAGTTAGTCAAATAATTTTCTGATAAATTCCCTAGCGTATAGTTCCATTTAAAAGTTCCATCTGGAGACTACCCTCCTATAGAAAATATTCCCTTTGCAAAATATCCCCCATAGAGAATTCCCTTCCCCAATAAATGTTTGTTCATCCCAAAAACAAATAAAATTCTTGAAGAATTGGGACAAACAAACAGTCAAAATTTAGCGCAAAAAGAGATGTTTTAAATACAGGGCATCCCCCCTCATATATGTAATAATTTCTTTTCGTTTCAAGTTTCAATTCCGCTCTTTAATTTAAACTGAAAAATCGTTTTTCTTTCAGATCGTTTTTTCAAATAATGCTGGCAAATCTGCCTCTTCCCTCCATAGACAATCCCATCCCCATGAAAATTCCTCCTTGAAAAGTTCCTCCCGTGTAATATCCCTCTTCCCCCGCCACCTCCACCTCCACGAAAATTCCTCCTTGAAAAGTTCTTCCCGCGTAGTATCCCCCTTCCCCCGGAAAATCCCATCCTCGCTGAAAATCACCCTAAAAAAATTTCTAGCGGATAGTTCCGCCTGATAAATTCCTTTTAGCCTGCTTTTATTTGAAAAAGACATGCCTTTCTTTTAATTTCTAATCATTGTTCAAACCATGGCGGATATCCTCCCTCTGTGGAAAATTCTTCCTGTAAATTTTCCCCTCCCATTTTTCCAATAAAAAGTATATCTTGTGGAAAATTCTCTCGTCCCAAAGGACAGTTTTTCCCTTAAAATTCCCCAATGGAGAATTTCTCCCACGGATTTATCCACAAAAAATTTCAACCCCTTTGAAAATTATCCACGGGTAATTTGCCCTGAATACATCCGCATATAAAATTGAATTAGCTATGAGAAAGTAATTCAAATATAAGGAATTTCGTAAAGAGATTCCGGTAAAATCCACCGTGTAAAGTTTCCCTTTGAAAGTTTATCCGCGGAGACCCTCCAAACAAAAAAATATGCCATAAAATGTTTGTTTCCCCGATAATAAATACTTTATGTAAAAACTAGGCAATTCTCATAACTTACAATTCTTTCCCAAGGACTATAGGGGGGTTAGGTCTTCCGAAGAGGCATAGTGAGACTTTTCAACTATGCTGATCAAATGGCAATTTCAAAATTTCGATCAGACGACTTGGAAAAAAAAGGAGCATCGGAGGCAGGGAAAGGGGTCTAACTGCCTAAAATCCTTTTGGTCACAAAACAGGGAATTAGAACTTTAATATAAGTTGGAACACTTTTTGCAGATGGAAGCTAGAAATCCATATAATAGGGTTCTCTGATAGTCTGAATCTTACATTGCAGTTTTTATTAAGATTTGTTGACTTTTAGTTTCCGCCCTTTCTTGAAAATCTTGCAAGTTTTCTCAGGCTCTTAACTTTTGATGGATACATTAAACTTGAAGGATCTTATATATTTGGAAACAGCATAAAAAGCCAATCCTTTTGAAGCATCCATGTTATCAAAATTTCCAGTTTCAGTTGCTATTGGATCGAGTCGCTCCTTACTTACAATTGAAGTACCACAAACTGTTTGATTAACTGATCAGACTTTGAATCCACTCTCAAAAGGTTCATTGGTGACAGGAAGGGATATCAAGCTTATGACTACTTCCAATACCCATATTACGAGACTTTTACCACTTGATTTTATTAGTTTCTCTTGTAACTAAAAACTCCATACTGAAAATCTGGAGCAATGATACTGATAATGAAGTCGCAGTGGTGAAGGCCTTGCATTGAGTCATAAGATGGTGCCAGATACCACAGGATGGTGAAGGCCTTACATTAAATAGTGAAACTTCAACCCGCCCCACCCATAGACTGGCTTGATCCTGTAGTGGCCGAATCGCAGGAATTGTCACGACACTTGTATCTGTTCACACATATTACAGAAAGGCCAAATCCAAATGGGGAATATGCAATTTCTTGAAACGTGGATCCAAGTATGTGGCGATAGTGACGAGTGCGATGTGAAAAGGCCCTACAAGCCTAGAAGGCATTTTATCGAGCCAAGCCTTTCGGAGGTCCTCAGCAACATTTGAGAATCCACCCTCACTAAACGTAGTTTCGGTTGGAGAACAGCTATGCCAATGGCTACAGCTATACATGCTGTGCATCAGTATGTATGAGTCACTATATTGAAGAAATTCTTCCTCTTCAAGGCCATTTAGAAACAATTTTCTATGTTGGATCTCTTAAAGTGAACTTTCACCAGTAGACACCAGAAAAATCTGATAATATTAAAAAAAAAAAAAAAAAAAAAAAATCCATTTTGATATCAATATTTACATTTCGATATTTGATATCGATATTTGGTCCGAAATACCAATATCCATTATCGCCCATTAGCTGAAATCAATGGATTTATAAGCACAGTAGGAAGGAATTAAATACCTCCAAAGTTTTTTCAAACTTTCCAGTAAGAGTTGGAAACAATACAGCGCATGATCTTCAGCAACGCAATAGATCCACTCGCCACGGGGAGACACAACGCACGCAACGAAATCACCACCTTCTCCTTTACCTGACGTGAAAGACCTCACTATCTAAAAAAATAAATGAAAATATGCTTTAAAAATGTAAAAATTGTACATCAAAGCTAAGATTAATTGATTTCTGTCAGCCAATAAATTCAGAAATGAGTGACTCAGATGTCAAATCAGTTAAATCTAGAAATTAGAACACAATCAATAATATAATTAGAAAAGATTATTTGAGTGAACTTTGACAAGTTTTGAAAACCGAAATCAGTCAGAGCGAACTAGCATACCTATATAATTGTCTATGTCAATAACGCCCAGCCAATCACTAATCTTTAACTGACAATAATCACATGCCATTCCGAAGCGGGAGCTAAAACGAGTCAAATGTGCATTTGTCATTGGGAAATCAAATTAAATCCATTTAATTGCGTCAATCAATCTTATTAAGTTATTGTCAATCAAAATCACTTAAAAATTAACTAAAACAATCTGTAAAATTAGTAATTCAAAAATTAAACCAGCTACGAATCAAAATTAAAATAGTCTTGGTAAGCCTACATTGTTTTGTCTCATAGCTGGGGAGACTGAACTAAAATTTTCATGAGATATTTTTTCTTTCCATTCCTCACAAGTGGATACTCTGAGGTTTGACTTTCTTTTCCTGATGTCCACCAAGCTCAGATGCTAGTTCAGAATATAATTTGCCTACATTGGTAAGCCTACATTATTCAAAGTAATCTAGCCTAATAATTCAAGCCTAATAATAATTTTAGCATAATAAGCCTAATAATTCAAAGTAAATCTAGATTAAGATTTAACCTTCTTTGGTATATTTAAATAGATAGGAAGTGACTAAAAAATAATGACTAAATTAGTTTGGCTACATGAGCTTTTGAAATAAGGAAGTTAGGTGACAATATGCTTAATAACGCACTCTCACTCATACTCATTGGTTTAAATGGTAAATTGGTTCGTTTTCAAACTAAAAACGAACAGAAATTGCTGTTAATGAACAAATGAAACCGAAACGAACAGAAATTAAAATGAATAGTTGGTACTTGTCTGTTATTTCTACATTTTGATAAGCCTACATTGTTTTGTCTCATAGCTGGGAAGACTGAACTGAAATTTTCATGAATTTTGTTTTCTTTCCATTCCTCACAAAAGAGGATACTTTGAGGTTTTACTTTCTTTTCCTGTTGTCCACCAAGCTCAGGTACTAGTTCAAAATGTAATTTTCAAAAGGAAAGTTACCTGTCTTTCCCAATACATAATGACAACTGTACTATATTTTTTGCAAACAAAAAAAAGTTGTTTGCATTAATTAATTTAACTTGGATAATTAAGTTAATTAATTTAATTAGTTTTTAAAAGGAAATGCACCTGTCCTTGCACACAACTGCATTAGTTTCATTTTAGACAGCGAATTGTAGTCTGCAATGTAAAATTTAATTCAGTTTAAAAAACAAAATGTGCCTGTCCTCGCATACTCATAATAACAATTGTACTATATTTTTTGCATACAACAAATTGTAGTCAGTAATAATTAACTTAATTTGAATAATAATGAATATACTTAATTGAATTTAGTTAAATTATTGAGCTAATTTAAATACAATGATTAAAGTAAATTATTTAATTTGTTTTAAAAAGGAAGTGTACCTGTCCTTGCATATTCATAATAACAACTCTACTAGTTTTATTGCAGACAACAAATTGTTCAGGGTTCTTCGGCAGTGGAATTATACCGTTGACAGTGACATCTAATACTGTGACTCCGCCTAGTGTCTTAAAAGTGGCCGTACATTTACCTGACTTGAGACTCCAAATTTTCACTGTTCCGTCATTGGAAGCACTAGAAGAAAAAGTGTTTTGCTACAATTCTATGCGACTACGGATAAAAACTAATGGTACATGAAATAGGGAAAGGGTTTCAGATCTTCAGATTACATTTTATGATTTGACAAGTTTATCAATAAGAAAATATATAAATTAAAATCACAAGGATAAGAAGTGTCGTAGCTTGAGTCAGTTTTATACGGAAAGGCCAATAAAACACAACAGATAAGATAATATTTGTTTTTGAGAAGGGAAGGGCTGTTCATCATCATCGTCTCTCCCCTGTATCATTCTATGCGACTAAGAGATCCCTAAAAGAAAATTATTTAAAAAAATAAGATTTGTGTGTTTGTTTTTATGCTTCTGACCCCTCCCTCCTGGAATTTTCTTGAATTTCTAAAAAAAGCTAATAAATTGCCTGTCAACAAAGGGTTCGCTTATCCCTCTTGGACTTATCAAACGGATCTCCTAAAAGGGCAGTGAAGACATATAGACTTAAAAAAAAAAAAACTCGCGAGCTAACACCACCTACTTCTTTAAATTGGGCTGTCTGAAAGTTGCCCAGGGCAAGAAAAAAGCGCGAGCATAAAAGAAGGCACCTTACTGCTTGACCACAAAAACACATTTTGTAAAAATTATTTGCTTCTTCTTAAACCTAGACCTCTGTCCACCCATGTTTACGAGGACGATTTGAATTTTATGAAAAAAATTTAGAAAAATACTGACACAATAATGGGACTTGAAAAGAGAGTACAAGTTGAATCAAAATTTCCAAACGTTTAGTTTCTAAACAGAAAACTTTACAATTCTACAAACAACGTACGAAAAATTAAAATTTTAATTTTTTGACTAATTTTCAGTTTAAAAATGGGTCATATTTCTTTTTTTATGTACTTTCTGTTTGGCTATTTACGCCAAAAACTTAGAAATATGCGAAACACAATTTTATTTCACTTTTACATCAAATTAGAGTACATCACTTTTAATCAAAAAAGTACATCACTTTTAAATCAAATTTTACATCACTGTAAAATTAGAATTTTAACAATATGAATTACAGATACCATTGATTGCATACAAGTAACATAATTATCAATGATTAAAACTAAGGTTATGATAGAACTAAAAAACAAGAAATGTTAATAATAAAGAAATAAGAAATAATTAACACTATAAAATAAAAAAAATTGAATATAATTATTAAGTAATATAGTAATAGTCCGATAATGTAACATAAAACAATTCTATATAATACAAGAAGTAATTATTATTATTATAATAAACTATAATTAATAATGAAGAATATTTAACAAGCAAAATTAGAAATAGTAACATTGGGTCAACAGTATTGTCAAAATTTAATATGGGATGTGATATGAAAATGAGAGGAGACAGGAATTATTAAAATTTTTAAATACAAAATTTGAAACGATACAAGACCTCATATGACATAATACTAGAAAACATATAGGAAATAATAGTAAAACGTATAAACTTATGTGGAATACGTGGAATAACGAATGAAATAATGTGGAATAATACGAACTGACACCCACTTACTGTAAAGCTGGCTACAAGGGATATGGACTTTCATCAGTACGGAAGTAGGTGATAAGAGAGGAAAATTATTCACAGTGAAGAGAAGCGAAAATATAGAAAAACTGGTAAAATTTTCCAATAAGGTAATGGAAAAAAACAAAAACTTTTTTTCTCCAATATAATAAAATTCTGAATATTTCAGCTTCACGTTTGGAAGCCTTTATCAACGAGAAAGAAAAGAAGAAAAGGGAAAAACAAAGTAACCCAAAATAGACCAAACAGAAAAAGGAAAACAAGAAAAGGGAAAAAACCACAAATAACAAAATTAAATGGGAAATGAAAGTGGGGAAAAATGAAAAAGGGAAAATATAAACAAATACTAAAAAGCTGTTTCTTAGTAACATCCATGGGGATAATTCTACTTTTTACACATCGTGATGTACAAGGCAACAATGTTTGGATTTTTATTATTATTGGTGAAAAAAAGTTTCTTCAGCTAATTTTTATCGTCCTACTGGAAAATGACGCCATATTTTCTAATTTCCATTTCGTTGTAAATGAACAAGCAGTGGTGTCTATTCAAGGGCAGAGACATTGCATGGTATGAAACTGCAACCGAATTACATGAACAATATAAATTAAGGGTAAAGACCCACCAAAGCCATTTATAGCACATAAGACGACGGAAGGATACTGTCAACTCCTTGTGTTTGATCAATAGGATACTATTATACCATCAAACAGAATAAAAGGATGAAGATTCTCCAGAGCCGGTGATGGCACATAGAGTGTCGACAGGACACTGTTGACGCTTAATGTTCCATATATATTATTACGTCATCAACAGGGTCCTATTAAGCCATCAATAGGATAAAAGGATAAAGATCCTCCATGGCCCATGATGGCAGATAAAGCGTCGCAAGGGTACTGTCAATGACTAATGTGCCATAAATAGGATATAATGTGCCACCAATAGGGTCCTACTGTGTCATCAAATAGTATAAAAAGATAAAAGATGAAGATCCTCCATGGCCCATGATGGCACGTAAGGTGTCGCAAGGCTACCGTCAATCTCTCATGTGCCATAAATAGGATATAGTGTGCCACCAATAGGATCCTACTGTCTCATCAAATAGAATAAAATGATAAGAGATGAAGATCCTCCAAACCCTTTGATGGCACTGCGCAAGATGTCGACGGGTTACTCGACGTTTCAGTCGCTGGGTCTTCTATTAAAGGACAGGTAGCAAGCCTGTTGCCAAACCTCGTGGCAGAGGGAATCAAAGCAGAGAATCAATCTACTGTGCTACCACAGGTTTCATGGATATGCTATAAAACTGACTGAATCCACTTTAATTATGAACCCCACAGATTATCTTATGGTATGGTTTTTAGGAAAGTTTAAGCTATCAACCTATGTTATTTATTAGCTTAGTCTTTTTTATATATTATTTATTGTTTTATCTTCCTTAATTTATTTTACAAGTGGATGGCAGGCCAAACCTGAGCTGCTGTGTACATTAGGGCAGGAGTTCAAATCCCGGTACCGCTGGTTAGGTGATTTGAAACGCGGGTTAGCGGTATAAGCTCATATAGCGGTATTAGCGGGTAAGCTCAGCCCGAGTTGACCTAGCTTCAAAGTATGTATTAGGAGAGATCTTGGGTGACAGCATGGGTAGCTTTGAATGATCTGCTCCAAAACCCCGCACAGCACTCCCGATCTAAAGCTTGGAATGGGCACCTGCGCAACGCGGACTATTAGTCAACATGCGAAACGTATGTGTTATTCTATTTAATCTAATAGTGTTGCGAGAACAACCCTTTGGTTTTGTCGTGTTTTTTTTTTTTTTTTCCTATCACTCAGATTTCAGCTTATTCCTAGATAATGTTAAGGGTCTAACCTCTGCGGTTTTTACGGAAAGTGTGAAAAGTTGGATCGTCTGCTTCAAACCACGCACAGCACTCCCAGTCTAAAGCTTGGAATAGGCACCTGCGCAACGCAGACTATTGGTCAACGTGCGAAATGTATGTGATATTCTATTTAATCTAATTGTGTTGCGAGAACAACACTTTGGTTTTCTCGTGTTTTTTTTTCCTAGCACCCAGATTTTAGCTTATTCCTAGATAACGTTAAGGGTCTAACCTCTGCGGTTTTTACGGAAAGTGTGAAAAGCCGGATGATCTGCTCCAAGCCCCACAAAGCACTCCCGGTATAAGGCTTGGAATAGGCACCTGCGCAGCGCGGACTATTGGTCAACATGCAAAATGTATGTGTTATTCTATTTAATCAAAATTGTGTTGCAAGAGCAACACTTTAGTTTTGTCATGTTTTTGTTTTTTCTAGCTCCCAAATTTCAGCTTATTCCTAGAAAGTGTCAAGGGTCTAACCTCTGCGGTTTTTACGAAAAGTGTGAAAAGTCGGATGATCTGCTCCGAACCCCACACATCACTCCCGGTCTAAAGCTTGGAATAGGCACCTGCGCAACGCGCACTATTGATCAACATGAGAAGTGTATGTGTTATTCTATTTAATCTAATTGTGTTGCGAGAGCAGCACTTTGGTTTTGTCGTGTTTTTTTTCCGAGCACCCAGATTTTACCTTATTCCTAGATAACGTTAAGGGTCTAACCTCTGCGGTTTTTACGGAAAGTCTGAAAAGCCGGATGATCTGCTCCAAGCCCCACAAAGCACTCCCGGTCTAAAGCTTGGATTAAGCACCTGCGCAATGCGCACTATTGATCAACATGAGAAATGTATGTGTTATTCTGTTTAATCTAATTGTGTTGCGAGAGCAACACTTTAATTTTTTCGTATTTTTTTTCCTAGCACCCAGCTTTCAGCTTATTCCTAGAAAGTATAAAGGGTCTAACCTCGGTGGTTTTTACGGAAAGAGTGAAAAGTCGGATGATCAGCTCCGAACGCTACACAGAACTCCCGGTCTAAGGCTTGGAAAAGGCACCTGCGCTACACGGACTATTGGTCAACATGCAAAATGTATTATTCTATTTAATTTAATTTATTTTATAAAGCGTATTAGGTTATTTAAAAAAATTAAATTAATTATTTATTTACTTTTTAATTATCAATAACTATTTATTAACTTGTGTTATTATTATGAATTTAATATCATTTATCGGAAAAAAAAACAGCGATGCATCTGATAATGTAATGGTTATCTGAACCCCGCACAGCACTCCCAGCCCATGGCTTAGAATAGTCACCTGGGCTACGCAAAGTATTGGTCAACATGTAAAATGTATGTGTTATTCTATTTAGTCTAATTTATTCATAAAGCAAATCGGGTTATTTTAAATTCTATTTTTTTAATTTTATTTTTAATGAATTATTAATTTACTTTTTATTATCATTAACTATTTATTAATTTGTGTTATTATTATCAGTCTAATATCATTCGTCCAAAAAACAGGGATGTGCCTGATAATGTAATGGCTATCTTAACCCCGCACAGCACTCCCAGCCCATGGCTTAGAATAGTCATTTGCGCTACACGGACTATTGGTCAACATGCAAAATGTATATGTTATTCTATATAATCGAATTCATTTTGTATTATATCTGATTAACGACGCTTCTTGACTACTAAGGTCCCTGCGTCGGCCCTGCAGTGCATTCCTGCAGCATGCTTCGATCTCTTGGTCCTGTAATACCAAGCTAAGGTCAAACCCACTGCGCCACCACAGGACACAAGGTCTCTAATTTATTTTATAAAGCGTATCAGAGTATTTTAAATTTTATTTTCTTTAATTTTATTTTCAATTAATTATCTATTCACTTTTTATTTATCATTAACTATCTATTAATTTGTGTTATTATTATCAATTTAATATCATTTGTCCGAAGAAACAGCGATATACCTAATACTGTAATGGTTATCACATGAAAAAATCGCTTCATTAACAAATGAAGAGTGACCTCGAAACTCCTTTAGTGTTTTGCCAGATTTAAATCCATGAATACGAATAGTCATGTCAAATGAAGACGTCAAAATATGCGAATTGTCCTTTCCAAAATGAATACTGGTGACACCTTTCGAATGGGCTTTCTCAAATCTTCTTAAACACTGACCCGTGGTAATTTTCCAAACTTTCACCTGTGAAAGAATATTGATCACACATTAATTAGAAGAACAAAAAAGAAAAACGTAATAGGATAGCTTGAACTTTATTGGAAAGAAAAACCGAAATTAATTGGTTAATTTTATTTATTAATTTTATCACACTGTGTAATATCAAGGGAACCGAAGTCAGAAATTTTTTGGATAGCTTGTAAGTAGGACTAACGTCTTTCAAAGCTTGTTTCTTGCGAAGTATCTTAAAAGAACTAAATAAAAATAGATAATAAATAAGAATCCAAGAAAATAATTAAAATGAAAATATAAAGAACTAGAGAGTAGAGTAAATGAAGATAAGCCATAATGAAAATTTTTATTTATAAAGGTTTTATAAAGAAACTTATTTTGAATTTACTTATCTGTTTGTTTGCTCAGAATTCATAAATACATAAATTAGGCTGAAGCTTATAAGTTCTAAGAGTTGAAGTAAGTCAATTTATTTTAATTTTTTGGCAGGTAGAAATTTGCACTTGAAAACAGAAACATAACAGCCAATAAAACTGAAGGCCTCTTGAGCTATCATTTTGTCTTTAATCCATTCATAACGCTAAGCATTAAATGTAAAATATTGAATTCCTCTATGACTACAATAAAAACGTAGTTTTAGCGACCCTTAAAACAGTTTCAAACGGCCCATAAGAAACGACCCTAAAAGCAGTTTTAGCGGGCCTAAAAACAGGTATTTAGCGGCCCTCAGGAGGCTTATTCAACCTTTAAATCCAAATCCTTTTGGATTGGGCTCCCAAAAATACAGTGTCGCCCATGTCAAACTGCAAATTGTTACTTCTTCACAAGTTACAATGTAACCGAGGATTTTCGGCCCTAGCATCAATGAAGCCTAAATACCATGGAAGATAATAAAGCCTAATACCTAGATGCCAGCAATAAATTTAGAGTAGTTTTATCAAATATCTCCCCTCACTTCACCAAACTGTCTGAAAAAAAAAATGTATTTTAGGTTAAAACATATTTGTAATGTATATATCAAATTTTCGTTATGTTTGTTTTCTTTTTTTAGCTTTTTTGTACTCTAAACATGACTATTACAATAGCTTCTATTAGGGGGGCTCACGTCTGGGGTTGAAAAAAGTGGGGAGGAGGCTGGTTGACTTGAAAAGGATTAGAACCACTGGGTTCTACAACAAACTATAATAGAATATACCACCAAGTTAATGGTATTAAAATCCAACTTGGCTTCGTCAAAAAAGAGGTAGCCTTGGTATTAGTAAATCAAAGGAAAACCCAATAAAAATAATATTAGTATAATAGTTGGCAGTTTCAAAAAGAAAAAAAATTGACTTCAAAAGGTAAACCAAATTCTCAAGCAAAAATTGAAATGAACTAAAATAATAAATTCACGAGACAAGTTTTCAACCATATGCCCACAGGCTTATGCGCTTCCTGAGGATTTTGTTGTATAGATCACCCCCTCCTTCCTCCCCCCGAAAAAAATCCTTGTGTAAAACACCCCGGAAAAAAATTTCCTGGATACGGCCCTGCATAAAGGGCAACTTTTTTAAAATACATTTTCTGCATTTATACTTTTTGCACAAACACATTTACAAAGTTTAGGGCTGTAATAGAGAGAGAGAGAGAGAGAGAGAGAGAGAGAGAGAGAGAGAGAGAGAGAGAGAGAGAGAGAGAGAGAGAGAGAGAGAGAGAGAGAGAGAGAGAGAGAGAGAGAGAGAGAGAGAGAGAGAGAGAGAGAGAGATAGAGAGAGAGAGAAAGTTTTATTTAAAAAGAAAATTGTAGTTCACATGGCTAATTTGAAGTTGAAATATAAAACATTTTATTATGCAATATTATATATTGACGTAAAAAACGGACGAAAGAGTTCTGGTAGCGGTTTGTCCGAGGACACACAGGCAAAAGTTTTAGTTTCTGTCTCGTAGGGCTGACTGTTGGGGCTTCTGTGGACAAAATTTCACGATGAGCACGGTTAGACAGCAGCATTTTGCCAAACTTCAGGATAAGTTCACCCAAACAGAGTTGAAGAATTTGGAGCTCAAGGTTTGCTAGGGCATTGCTATAGGAAATGTCTCTATTACCTAGGATGATCCTGGTTGCCCGTTTTTCGACATACTCTAGTTCCTGCATCAAATTCTTATGACAGCAGGATAAAAAAAGAAAGCAAAAATGGATTTGGTTAGATTTGCTTCTGAAAAGCTTAAGATAATATCTATTTCAAAAAGACTATCCTCATACACTCTAAGAGAGCTAAATTCACTTCTTACGTCCACCGCATAAAAAAGAAAAACAAGAAGAAATAATCTTAATTGATCTTTCACTAATTAAAAACAAAGCGTCGGTCCACATTAAGCTGTCAAATAAAAAAAATGTTGAAAATCCTTATGTTAATTATTAAACTGAGTCTCTATCCCATAGGGGGTAATTACCATAAGAGAGCTGAAGAGGCTACAGCGTGACCTTCAGCCACCCTATGAAATTTGTAACTCAAGTGACTTTAGAAAGTCTCTCTCCCCAACAGCTTTAATTACAATAGGTATAAAACTATTTCCAGATCCACAAATTTCAGAAAATTATCCGTAGAATACTCCGGGCATATTTACTAGAAGTCTGGATTGGTTAAGTCGACCCGGAACCGCGTCCATCTTAATGCCTAGAGACAGTACAGCCCTTGAATGTAAAACGTCATCTGAAGTAATCTCTTCATCTGGGATAATTCTACCTTTTACACATCGTAATGTACAAGGCAACAATGTTTGGATTTTTATTATTATTGGTGAAAAAAGTTTCTTCAGCTAATTTTTATCGCCCTACTGGAAAATGATGCCACATTTTTTAATTTCGTTGTAAATGAACAAGTAGTGGTGTCTAATCAAGGGCAGAGACATTGTATGTTATGAAACTGCAACCGAATTACATGAACAAGATAAATTAAGGGTACAGACCCACCAGAGCCACCAATAGCCCGCGAAATGAAATTCAACACGGGATTCAAGACGTGTCTTTCACCTGGCATCATCCGGTGAAATAATCAAATTTCATCAAAATTCGTGGGCGGGGCCACAGTAGTTGTCACTAAGAGCAATAGCAAATCAGGTAGCAATATTCACAAGTTGCGTACACAATTTTAATTATCCAAAATATCCAATTATTCAAAGCTAATTGTTCACAGAACTATACAGCACGTTCCACAACTTCAATAGTTGCGTACACGATTTTAATTATCCAATTATCGAAAGCAAATTGTTCACAGCACTATACAGCATTGTACTCAATTTTAATTGTTGCGCAATGAAATAAATATCCAAACAATAATCCTCTGTAAATAGACCAACCAATATAAACTGGTTTTGATCCATATTAAATAAAAAAAAACAAGTTTTTTAAATGAAAGTAAGGAGCGACATTAAAACTTAAAACGAACAGAAATTACTCCGTATATGAAAGGGGCTTTTCCTTCTCAACGCCCCGCTCTTTACGCTAAAGTTTGACTCTTTCTCTTAACTCTACATTTTAAAACAGTAAAAAACTTTAGCGTAAAGAGCGGGGCGTTGAGAAGGAAAAGCCCCTTTCAGATACGGAGTAATTTCTGTTCGTTTTGAGTTTTAATGTCGCTCCTTACTTTCATTTAAAAAAACTTGTTTTTTTATTTAATTTCTGAACGTTTCTGAATCAATGCATGTTTTGATTTTGGCTCTCCACAGAGGAATAATTAAAACGAAATTTGTATATTTGTTTTTTTTTTTTTGGCTAAATGGCTTTCTCATAATTTTGATCGAATGATTATGAGAAAAAAGAGCGGGGGAGGAAGCCTAGTTGCCCTCCGATTTTCGGTTAATTATAAAGGCAACTAGAACTTTTAATTTTCTACGAATCTTTTTATAATTAAAAGATATACGTAACTTATAAATTAGCTTACGTAAAGAACTTTTGTATTCTCATGTTTTTATTACATATATGAGGGGGTTCGCCCCCTCGTCAGTACCTCGCTCTTTACACTAAAGCTTAAATTTTGTCCCAATTCATTAAGAATGACCCCTGACTCACAAAAGCCGCAGAATAAATAGTTGAAATTGCTAAAAATACTTTAGCGCAAAGAGTGAGGTATTAGGAGGAGGTGAGCCCCTCATATGGGTAATAATTTCTGTTCGTTTTAAGTTTTAATGCTGCTGCTTACTTCCAGCTGAAAAAAAAAAACTTTTCATATTTATTTTTTCATTGTTTTTTTTTTAAGTAATGCTAGTAAATCCTGCGCTCCCTTCATGGAAATTTTCTTCCCCCATGACAAATTCCTCGATGGAAAGTTCCCCCAGCATATCCCCCTCTTCTCAACCCCTGCCTCCAACCAAAAAATCCTCCTGAAAACGCCTGTACACTTCCCAATAACCATTACTATATTTAAGCACTGGTCAAAGTTTTGAACTTGTAACCCCTCCCATGGGGACTGTGAGGGAGTAAGTCGTCCCCAAAGACATAGTTATAAGGTTTTTCGACTACGCCGAATAAAATGGCTATCTCAGAATTTTGAACCGTTGACTCTGGGAAAATAATGTGAGTGGAAGGGGGCCTAGGTGCCCTCCAATTTTTTCGGTCACTTAGAAAGGGCACTAGAGCTTTTCATTTTCGTTAGAATGAGCCCTCTCGCAACATTCTAGGACAACTGGGTCGATACGATCACCCCTGGAAAAACAAAAACAAAAAACAAGCAAACAAATAAACACGCATCCGTGATGTGCCTTCTGGCAAAAATATAAAATTCCACATTTTTGTAGATAGGAGCTTGAAACTTCTACTGTAGGGTTCTCTGATACGCTGAATCTGATGGTGTGATTTTCGTTAAGATTCTATGACTTTTAGCAGGTGTTTCCCCCTATTTTTTAAAATAACGCAAATTTTCTCAGGCTCGTAACTTTTGATGGGTAAGACTAAACTCGATGAAACTTATATATTTAAAATCAGCATTAAAATGCAATTCTTTTGATGCAGCTATTGATACCAAAATTCCATTTTTTAGGGTTTTGGTTACTATTTAGCCGGGTCGCTCCTTACTACAGTTCGTTACCACGAACTGTTTGATAGGTCAAAGACTGAATGAAGAACTATACAAACAAAGACTAAAAAGAACAAGACTGAGAAAAGGACTATATTGTTGGTATAAAAATCATACCAACAATACTCTAGTGGTGGGTTACCATTAGAGCAATGGTCTAAACTAGCCACGGCTTCAGGCATGCGTCCTTTTGAGCGATGAACATGGGCGTGAAAAAAGACTATGTTGTAGGTATATGTTTAGCGATTGTTTTCCCGCTAGAGAAATAGATTTTTATTCTGGTATAATTGGAGAATTTAGCAAAGGCAGAATGAGGTAGTCAAGGTTAATCAGGGAGGAGATGAATAGTGACAAAAAAATTTGGTAGGATATAATGGAGAGCATTATTGGCAAAACATGAGTGCGATTGTACATCAAATCGATCCCCTGTTAGTATAACAAAGTTCTCAATTATTAAAGGGATCATTGTAAACCTGAATTACCATCAGTTGTAAACTGCTTCCTACAGTTTCATGTACCATTAGCGTTACGTCATACGACTATTTTCAGATATGAAGGTTACTGATTGGTTGGAAGTTATGAATACCTACCAATTGATTATTCTTTTCGTTAATTATTAATTACTGATTGGCTTCCTATAGTTTCATGTACCATTAGCGTTACGTCATACGACTATTTTCAGATCTGAAGGTTACTGATGGGTTGGAAGTTATAAACACCTACCAATTAATTATTCTTTTCGTTAATTATTAATTATTTATTATTAACAATAATGAACTAATTATTATTTATTATTACCACAAACAAATCATTTGCGTTGTACGACCAAAATCTGTATTGCAACAATTTTAAATATTTAATATAACAAAAAAATTAACAGGGAGGAAAGTCAAAGGATTTTTCAACAAATTTTTTTTCAGTGCTTTAAAGCTGGAAAAGAAAAAATTGGTACCAAAGACATTGCTTACTATTTAGTGGAGGCAGAATGAGGGAGTCAATCAGGGGGTAGATGAATACAGACAACCAAATTTGGTAGGAGATTATGGAGAGCATTATTGACAAAACATAAGCGCGATTTTATATCAAATATAATTGTTATATTTAGTTACAAATTAGCAGGGAGGGAAATCAAAGGATTTTTCAACAAATTTTTTCAGTGCTTCAAAGGTCGAAAAGAAAATTTTGGTACCGGAGACATTGCTTACTACTAATTCCTGCAAGTGAAAAACTAGGACATGGCCCATATTGGAACCAAATGACACTAAGAAAATGATTAAAAAGGCCAATTGACAGACTGAAGTCAAGAAATCTTGTTGAAAATTACACCCTGAGATTCAGCCCTTCAGAAAACCCTACTGCAGAGCTTTTAAGTTCCCATTCAAGTCATGTATTTTCAACAGCAAAATTGTGTACGTCGCAGTTTTGTGAGCTTCACAAAGACTCACGTCTTAAAAAACTCCTTGTGGGCTAGAATCTCCAGCAGGAGAGCGGATCAATTCCATAGATAGATAGATTTATTCACACGAAAAGCCCAATTGGGCCATGGTGACATACACAAAACAAGTGGATTTCTAGCCTCATAAATCAACTCTTTTAAACCAGAGCACGTCATTATGTGGCTAATCGTACCCGAAAAGCTCATTAAAATAATGATACTCCATTCTGAGGACAACGTCAGAATATACTGCCGGACTTTTTACTCTCACAGCATGTACAAATACAGCCTGGTCGTATGTGACAACGTTGGAAACTCAGTCCTAGTTCTCTAACAGCTTTCTTGAAAGACTCAAGGGGTTCTTCCACTACTGCTGGGTCAAAGGAAGAGTGGAGAACCACTGGCTGGCACCCAATCCTAGAAATAGGAATATCAGCCTTATTGTCACATGCAGCTGAGAAATATTTTTTAAAACGAAATATGGTCCAAATTCTCCTGAATCATTTAAGACATTCATGAGCTGCGTTGGCAACGCTCTACAAAGAAGCAAGATGGCAAAAAAGTCTTAAAAGGATCATTTTGATTAAATGGTAAACTCTGATTAAATGAGATCTCCGTATTTTGCTGAGTTTGGCTCATTAAGAATGAGTCTCTTTCCGTATAAGTATATACTCTTTTTATAGAAGAATTACAGAAAAAGGCATCGATTTTTTTTTTTTTTTTTTTTTTTTTTTTTTTTTTTTTTTTTTTTTTTTTTTTTTTTTTTTTTACAAACAAGTTTGACTAATAGTCAAGTGCACTCAAGTAATATTTTTTAATTATATTGTTGATTGTTTTCTTATTTCTAGATTTAATTAATTTGACTTCTGAGTTTGACTTCTTCTTTGACTTCTTCTTGCTGAATTTATTGGCTGACAGAAATCAGTTAATGTTAGCTTTGATGTACAATTTTTCCATTTTTAAAGCATATTTTCATTTTATTTTTGTAGATAGTGAGGTCTTTCACGTCAGGTAAAAGAGAAGGTGGTGATTTCGTTGCGTGCGTTGTGTCACCCCGGGGAGAGTGGATCTATTGCGTTGGAGAAGATCATGTGCTGTATTGTTTTTCAACTCTTACTGGAAAGTTGGAAAAAACTTTGGAGGTATTTAATTCCCTCTTACTGTGTTTGTAAATGTATTGAGTTCAGCTTGGGTCTTAATTAGGCTCAACATATTAACAAAATCTTATTTCCATTTTTTTTATTGTTTTCCAACTCTTATTGATAAGTAGGAAAAGAAACTTTGGAGTTATTTAATTCCTTCCTACCGTGTTTATAAATGCATTGATTTCAGCTAGTGTTGGGTGATAATGGATATCGATATTGCGGAACACATCGATATTTAATATCGAAACGTAAAAATCGAAAACGATATTCGGGTATTTTCAGCTTTTTCTGGTGTCTACCGGTGAACGTCCAGTAGAAGAGATCCATCGTAGAAAATTGTGTCACAAATGGTCAAGAAGACGAAGAATTTCTTCAATAAATTGACTCATACATGCTGATACACAGCATACTTAGCTGTAGCCATTGGCAGAGCCATTTCTCAAGCCGAAACTACGTTTAGTGAGGATGCAATCCCAAATGTTGCTGGGGACCTCCAAAAGGCTTGGCTAGATAAAATGCCTTCTAGGCTTGGAGGGCCTTTTCACATCGCACTCGTCAATATTACCACATAATTGGATCCACGTTTCAAGACATTGCATATTCCTTATTTGGTTTCGGTCTTGTTGGAATGAGTGTTAACAGATGCAAATGCCGTTACAGTTCCTTCGATTCAGCCACTTCAGAATCAAGCCAGTTTGTGGGGGGTGAAATTTCACTTGAGAATGCAAGGCCTTCACCATATTTTGACCTCTGGCACCTTCTTGTAGCTCAATGCAAGGCCTTCAACAATGCCACTTCACCATCAATATCATCGGTCATACTTTTCCAGATTTTCAGTAGGGAGTCTTAGTTACCAGAGAAACTGATCTAATCAAGTCGTCAAAGTCTCGTAATATGAGTCTCAAAAAGACCTATGTGAAGTAGTCATAAACTTGATGTCCCTGTCTGTCGCCAGTGAGCCTTTTGAGAGTGGATTCAAAGTCTGATCAGTTAATCAAACAGATTGTGGTACTAAGTAAGGAGCGACTTGATCCAATAGAATTTTCCACAAGATATACTTTCTATTGGAAAAATGGGAGGGGTGAATTTACAGGAAGAATTTTCCACAGAGGGAGGATTTCCGACATGGTTTGAAAAATATAGGTGGCGGGGGAAGAGGGATATTGCACGGGAGGAACTTTTCAAGGAGGAATTTTCATGGAAATGGGATTTTCTATGGAGGGAAGAGGCAGATTTGCCAGCATTATTTGAAAATTGAAAAAAAAAACGTTTTTCAGTTTAAATTAAAGAGCAACATTGAAACTTAAAACGAAAAGAAATTATTATATATATATGAGGGGGGGGGGGGGTGCCCTGTAGTCAAAACCTCTATCTTTGCGCTAAATTTCGACTGTTTGTCCGAATTATTCAAGAATTGTATTTGTTTTTGGGAAGAACAGACATTTATCGGGGAGATTTTGCAAAGGGAGTATTTTCTATGGAAGGGTAGTCTCCGGATGGCAATTTATAAATGGAAACTATAGGCTAGGGAATTTATCAGAAAATTATTTGACTAACTATCTCTTTGCCAATCCAATCTCGCCTGCGGAGATATTCCGGAGAAATCGTCCGGGGAAAATTTTCAAAGAGGTACAAATTATCTGAGAGATTTTTTATGGGGGGATTTTCTGCAGGAGAAATTATCCATGGGGAGTTCTCCAGGGGAAAATCTTCCTATTTGAGATTGGGAGGGGAAAGTTTCTAGGAGAAAAAATCCACAGATAGAGGTCTTTCTTTCAAATTAAAGGTGGCTAAAAGAATTTTCCAGGTCGTATTGTCCTCAAAACATTTTTTGGGGAAATTTTCAGCAGGCATGGAATTTTCTTGGGGAAGGAGGATCTTACGTGGGGAAAACTTTAAAAAGAGTAATTTTCGTAGGGATGTTATTTTCTATAGAGGAAGAGGCAGATTTTCTGGCATTATTTGAAGAACGATCAGAAATTAGAAAAGACAACAATTTTTTTCAAGTAAGAATGAGAAGCAATATTAAAACTTAGAACGGATAGAAATTTCCCCCTATATGAAGGAGGACGTCCGTTCCTCAATACCTCACTCATTACGCTAATTTTTACTTTTGCCCCAATTTTTTAAGAATGACTCCTGAAAGACAAGGGCCGTTTATTTAGATCAAAAACTTTTTTTAAGTACAAAAGACTTTGGCGAAGTATTGAGGAGGGGTTACCCCTCATATACAGAATAATTTTGTTTTCTTAAGTTTTAATTTTGCTCCCTTCTTTCCCTTGAAAAAAAACATATTTTTTTATTTAGTCACTGGAAGGCACAACCAATTTTCAGGGGAAAATATTGACATGTTACTGATTTTCAATAACCAATAAAAGCCAGTAGTTTTATTTTTCCTTATCCCGAGCTGGAATAGTTCCAAATCTGGGTTTTTATGACATTGATTCATGAAGCCTAATCGCAGTTTTTTTTTTTTTTGTATTTTAATATACTTTAAAAAAAAATTGTGCAAAATACTGTTTAATTACAATTTTGGCAATTGAACTTTTGCAAAACCACAAGTAAATCTGAGCAAAAAAGTGATCGGAAATATCGAAATCGATATATCGATTATCGAATATCGGAAGTAAAAATATTGATGTATAAGCAAATTATTGCCCATAGTGTTTGAATTAGGTTTAATATATTAACATTATTTTTCTTTTTTTTTTGTGTAAAGGTGGCTCACTGAAAAAAAAAAACTAGACCGAAAAAAAAAAAAATATATAATTTTGTCACCTGAACATTATTGCTTTGAAAATTGCATATTTTTATAGATGGGGTCTGCATTTTTTTTTTTTTTTTTTTTTTTTTTTTTTTTTTTTTTTTTTTTTTTTTTTTTTTTTTTTTTTTTTTTTTTTTTGAAGAGTTTCAGTATTGATAGTATAGCCTGTATGCTGTATACTTACTGGAAAGTTTGAGAAATTTTCGGTGGTATTTGTTTAATTCTCTCTTACTTTGTTTGTAAATGTATTAATGTCAGGAAGTGTCTCTGTTAGGGTTAGTGTTTGAATAACATTTTTTTCCCTTTTAGTATGAAAATGGCTCATCTAAGAAAAAAAATTAGGCTTAGGCTCGACTGTGAGGGAGAAACGTTTCCGCTTTTCTACGTAGGTTTTGGCACCTGAATATCTGTTTTTAAATTTGCGTATTTTTATAGATGAAATTCTTAGATTTTAAATACTACTATACGCATTTTTGAATGTGTCAAGACCACCAAGAAAAGGTAATCACTACTAATCCCTATAGACAGAGTTAAATAATTATAATCGGATGAAACGAATATTTTGAGAATAAAATATAATCAAAAATCAAACTAAGGACAACATTTTAGTTCGGTGACAAACTTGTGGTAACGATATGAGACTTGTTGTTTCCTCAGTTATAGATCATATTCGATAGAATAAGGAAAGTGACACAGTTGAGTAGCTAGATAATGATTGTGCAGTTATCTATGTGAACCGATTATTATTATTATTTTTAATATTACCGTAGACAAAACGAACAAATAAAAAAGGGTGTTTTCAAAATCTGTAAATAAACGAAAATGGGTGTAATGAAAATGATGACATACTTGTATGTAATTTATGGACGTATTTTATGGGGTTTACTGACGTGTCATAAATTGCTTACGCAGATGATATTTTCCTTATCATTAGATGTAAATCTTCTCAGTCCTGCACAACTAAAAGGGTTAAAAAAAAAATTTCCTGATATTTTCCTTATCAGTAGATGCGAATCTTCTCAGTCCCGCACAGTTAAAAGGGCTGAAAAAGGTTTCCTTGATATTGGACTTGATCTGAATCTTGAAAAATGCGAGTATATTTGTTTTAACTGTACCTTGCCAAATACTCCTCTTCAAATTAAAAATACATCCATTCCCTCTGTTGAAACTTTTCGGTGGCTTGGTTTTACAACTTGTAAAAAAAAAGAAATTAGATTTGAATACTTTAAGATTGTGTCAAACCGGTCTAAATATAATCGAAAGGTTTTTGTTTCTTCATGTTCAGTTTTGTTTACATCATTCTGTACTTTGTCTTTCTGACCCTTCATTCTACTGAAAAAGAATGATTTATGTAAACTAAGTAGATGTTAATATAAATACTATAAATACCGGCTTTATCTACCTCTATCGTATACGACATTGGAGAATAATCTGAAAATACCAAAATCCCGATATAACTGCAGGAGCTTCATGATAAGTTATCGGCACAAGAGTATGGACGGCTTACCCCATATCACAGGCTCGTTCGTTTGTTCTGCTGACTTTTTTCCTTGTTGATTATGTTGTACTTATTGTGTTGTACCTTTGTACGTTTGTTCTCATTCGTTTGTTCTGTTGATTTCGTTTTCTGATGTTTATTTTGTTTTTTCTCTTTTTACTCCACCATCCTCACATTGTTTTGTGAAATGGCTTATAAATGAATTATTATTATTATTAATATGTATGGATATAATTACCGCTAGGACCTGCAATATTCAGCGACATTTTTCCTGAAAACATTAAAGTGTGAGTGAAATGAGGAGTCAAAATATATGTGAATTCATTGCTAAATCATTGATTCAGTGCCCATTAATGCCTCTAGAGAATCTTTGTCCTTTATCTTATTTCCATAAGGCAGGTTTGGTGGTATGTGTGAAAAAAAAGCTGTATCTCATTTTGAGCCAGGAACAGTAATGAAAAGTTTTTTAGTCGCCATGCTTATTGCAAGTAAATATGGTGCCTGTGACTCTTTCTCTGTGACTTGAGCACAATTGACTTAATTTTAGGTCCACGACCAAGACGTCATTGGAATGCACCATCATCCACATCAGAACCTGATCACGACATATTGCGAAGATGGGTTGTTGAGACTCTGGAAACCGTGAAATCTTGGATTGTTCGATATTTATATATTTTGTGAAAAAAGTTCGTTTACTAATACAATTCTTTTATCATTTTTCAACTAGGTCTTATTGATTGTTTCTGCAAAAGGCTATGCTGCGACCATTATGGCGCCCATTATATATATATATATATATATATATATATATATATATATATATATATATATATATATATATATATATATATATATATATATATATCAGTTATCTTCTATCAGAGACTGTTGCTGCAGTGAAGGAAGAGGCATTTAAATCATCCTCCACCACTTGTCCCAGTTTCAGGTAAGCTTTAGCATAGTTGTTTTGTCTTGCCATATTTCTTCCGTGAGATTCATTGGGTTACGAGATATCCAAAAATTTAAAGGATAAGGAATGTTTAACAGATTCATCAGGGTCTAAAAAGTATATTTGGCCATATGCATGTGGTTCAAAATCATCTTCAGGGGGTTTTTATGGCACTTGGTATTAACCAAGTGACATAGCAATCGCAAATTCTGTCGGAATGTCAGTCCCGGTTTTGCTACTTTAGGCACTTCCAGGTAAGCTAGGACGATTAAATCTGGTAGGCTTATCAGGGGCCGGAACAGATTAAATTGGAAATAGTCGTTTTCTCGATTTGACCATCGGGAGGGGAGTGGGGGGGCCCGTTAATTCGGAAAAAACAGAAAAAATGAAGTATTTTTAACTTACGAACGGGTGATGGGATCTTAACGAAATTTAATGTTTGGAAGGATATCGTGTCTCAAAGCTGTTATTTTAAATCCCGACCAGATCTCGTGACATTGAGGGGGGAGTTGGAAGGGGAAACCTAAAATCTTGGAAAACACTTAGAGTGGAGGGATCGGGATGAAACTTGGTAGGAAAAATAAGCGCAAGTCCTAGATAAACGATTGACATAACTGGAACGGATCCTCTCTCTTTGGGGTAGTTGGGAAGGGGGGTTAATTCGGAAAAATTAGAAAAAATGAGGTATTTTTAACTTACAAACGGGTGATCGGATATCAATGAATTTTGATATTCAGCAGGATATCATGTCTCAAACCTCTTATTTTAAATCCCTACCGGATCTGGTGACATTGGGGGGGGGGGGTCTAAAATCATGGAAAACGTTTAGAGTGGAGGGATCGGGATGAAACTTGGTGGGAAAACAAACAGAAGTCTTAGATACGTGAGTGTTATAATTGGAACGGATCCGCTCTATAGGGTGGTCAGGTTAGTATATCTATTGGGGGGTCAAATATTTGGTAAGTGCCCCCCCCATCAAAACATAAAACATTTCCTTTTGTTTATTACATCTTAAATGTATTTCGACATTTTGGCTTGTACCAAAGCTAATATTCTTCCCTGCAAAAGAAAAGCCTTCCTACGTGCCTGGTAGATTATTATCTAAATATCACTTTTTACTACAGTATCATTTTCTGGCATATATTTTGTTAATTTTCTCTACCTTGGGGTATACTTCCTCCAAATGGTGTCTCTTGCAAGTTCTGAAGGACTGTTAGGGAGCAAGGATGAGTGATACCCCTCCTTCTAAAAACCTGGCCATCTCCCCTAACCAAATTCTCCAAAGTAAATTTGAAGTTGCCCTGACTGAAGACGGTAAATTTTTATGGAGGGTGCCTAGGCCTGGCCTGTTCCTGCATTTAGACAAATCATGAATACTTCCTTTATCTCTATTTCAACCTTGTACGGTCTATATTTTGATAATAAAAATATATATAAGTTGGGATCCTGGCTATCGTATTGCTTTTCAGTCTTTATTTTCCTCTAAGTGTTTTTTGTCGGTAATAAAACCGTACTGGTAATTCAACAACAGATGAGTACCGACATTTTACCGATCGGAGGGACGTGGCCTCGTCCAATATCCCCCAAATCACTTTATAAAAAAAATAACTTCCAATAGTCAAGGAGCCTTATGAGAAAAATGTTGATATTTAAGGTTAATGATGCTGAATATGAAAAATCAGAGTTACTTAGTCGAAAATGGATCCTCCATCTCCATTTCGTCAAATTCCCTAATATTTGATCACAACTGACAAAAATTCACTTGAAATTAATAATAAATTCCCAACTGCTCCAAAACTGTTCCATTATTAGTCAAATTAAAGAGAATTATTAATGTTCAATATTCTTTTCCCAAAATTACTTTATCTCTTACTGTTCAATTGTATCTTGGAAAATTGACATAATTTATAGCTTCTTGGGAAATATTTGGATCCATCTGGAAAATTTACTTTAACTAGGTGTATTATTATTAATTGTCTACAAAATGAGCGATCAAGAAACTGTATAACCCTTTTCATTTTTTAACTATCAGTGAAGAGACAGTGATCCAATTTTTTGCTCGGTGACATAGGCAATTATCCATCACGATTTCACTTGTCTTTGTGGATCCCTGTGACTTAGCTGAATAGAAAAACTCTTCCAAAGCAAAATAATCCATGCACGAGCATGCTCCTGCTACTTTAATGGAGCCTGATGCAAGAGATATAATAACTGATGGCGAATTTTCCGCGTAAAACTTATGAAAAAGAAGACATTTCAGAAACAAAATTTCCATAAATGGAGTAGAATCTCTTCTCTTCATCTTCAAATCTTTGTCAGAAAGGAGAGTGTGGTAAGATCTACATAAAGCAAAACATGCAGATGACAAAATTTAATTCAGTTTAAAAAACAAAATGTACCACAAACTGTTTGATTAACTGATCAGACTTTGAATCCACTCTCAAAAGGTTCATTGGTGACAGGAAGGGATATCAAGCTTATGACTACTTCCAATACCCATATTACGAGACTTTTACCACTTGATTTTATTAGTTTCTCTTGTAACTAAAAACTCCATACTGAAAATCTGGAGCAATGATACTGATAATGAAGTCGCAGTGGTGAAGGCCTTGCATTGAGTCATAAGATGGTGCCAGATACCACAGGATGGTGAAGGCCTTACATTAAATAGTGAAACTTCAACCCGCCCCACCCATAGACTGGCTTGATCCTGTAGTGGCCGAATCGAAGGAATTGTCACGACACTTGTATCTGTTCACACATATTACAGAAAGGCCAAATCCAAATGGGGAATATGCAATTTCTTGAAACGTGGATCCAAGTATGTGGCGATAGTGACGAGTGCGATGTGAAAAGGCCCTACAAGCCTAGAAGGCATTTTATCGAGCCAAGCCTTTCGGAGGTCCTCAGCAACATTTGAGAATCCACCCTCACTAAACGTAGTTTCGGTTGGAGAACAGCTATGCCAATGGCTACAGCTATACATGCTGTGTATCAGTATGTATGAGTCACTATATTGAAGAAATTCTTCCTCTTCTTGGCCATTTAGAAACAATTTTCTATGTTGGATCTCTTAAAGTGGACTTTCACCAGTAGACACCAGAAAAATCTGATAATATTAAAAAAAAAAAAAAAAAAATCCATTTTGATATCAATATTTACGTTTCGATATTTGATATCGATATTTGGTCCGAAATACCAATATCCATTATCGCCCAACATTAGCTGAAATCAATGGATTTATAAGCACAGTAGGAAGGAATTAAATACCTCCAAAGTTTTTTCAAACTTTCCAGTAAGAGTTGGAAACAATACAGCGCATGATCTTCAGCAACGCAATAGATCCACTCGCCACGGGGAGACACAACGCACGCAACGAAATCACCACCTTCTCCTTTACCTGACGTGAAAGACCTCACTATCTAAAAAAATAAATGAAAATATGCTTTAAAAATGTAAAAATTGTACATCAAAGCTAAGATTAACTGATTTCTGTCAGCCAATAAATTCAGAAATGAGTGACTCAGATGTCAAATCAGTTAAATCTAGAAATTAGAACACAATCAATAATATAATTAGAAAAGATTATTTGAGTGAACTTTGACAAGTTTTGAAAACCGAAATCAGTCAGAGCGAACTAGCATACCTATATAATTGTCTATGTCAATAACGCCCAGCCAATCACTAATCTTTAACTGACAATAATCACATGCCATTCCGAAGCGGGAGCTAAAACGAGTCAAATGTGCATTTGTCATTGGGAAATCAAATTAAATCCATTTAATTGCGTCAATCAATCTTATTAAGTTATTGTCAATCAAAATCACTTAAAAATTAACTAAAACAATCTGTAAAATTAGTAATTCAAAAATTAAACCAGCTACGAATCAAAATTAAAATAGTCTTGGTAAGCCTACATTGTTTTGTCTCATAGCTGGGGAGACTGAAATAAAATTTTCATGAGATATTTTTTCTTTCCATTCCTCACAAGTGGATACTCTGAGGTTTGACTTTCTTTTCCTGATGTCCACCAAGCTCAGATGCTAGTTCAGAATATAATTTGCCTACATTGGTAAGCCTACATTATTCAAAGTAATCTAGCCTAATAATTCAAGCCTAATAATAATTTTAGCATAATAAGCCTAATAATTCAAAGTAAATCTAGATTAAGATTTAACCTTCTTTGGTATATTTAAATAGATAGGAAGTGACTAAAAAATAATGACTAAATTAGTTTGGCTACATGAGCTTTTGAAATAAGGAAGTTAGGTGACAATATGCTTAATAACGCACTCTCACTCATACTCATTGGTTTAAATGGTAAATTGGTTCGTTTTCAAACTAAAAACGAACAGAAATTGCTGTTAATGAACAAATGAAACCGAAACGAACAGAAATTAAAATGAATAGTTGGTACTTGTCTGTTATTTCTACATTTTGATAAGCCTACATTGTTTTGTCTCATAGCTGGGAAGACTGAACTGAAATTTTCATGAATTTTGTTTTCTTTCCATTCCTCACAAAAGAGCATACTCCGAAGTTTGACTTTCTTTTCCTGTTGTCCACCTAGCTCAGGTACTAGTTCAAAATGTAACTTTTAAAAGGAAAGTTACCTGTCTTTCCCAATTCATAATGACAACTGTACTATATTTTTTGCAAACAAAAAAAGTTGTTTGCATTAATTAATTTAACTTGGATAATTAAGTTAATTAATTTAATTAGTTTTTAAAAGGAAATGCACCTGTCCTTGCACACAACTGCATTAGTTTCATTTTAGACAGCGAATTGTAGTCTGCAATGTAAAATTTAATTCAGTTTAAAAAACAAAATGTGCCTGTCCTCGCATACTCATAATAACAATTGTACTATATTTTTTGCATACAACAAATTGTAGTCAGTAATAATTAACTTAATTTGAATAATAATGAATATACTTAATTGAATTTAGTTAAATTATTGAGCTAATTTAAATACAATGATTAAAGTAAATTATTTAATTTGTTTTAAAAAGGAAGTGTACCTGTCCTTGCATATTCATAATAACAACTCTACTAGTTTTATTGCAGACAACAAATTGTTCAGGGTTCTTCGGCAGTGGAATTATACCGTTGACAGTGACATCTAATACTGTGACTCCGCCTAGTGTCTTAAAGGTGGCCGTACATTTACCTGACTTGAGACTCCAAATTTTCACTGTTCCGTCATTGGAAGCACTAGAAGAAAAAGTGTTTTGCTACAATTCTATGCGACTACGGATAAAAACTAATGGTATATGAAATAGAGAAAGGGTTTCAGATCTTCAGATTACATTTTATGATTTGACAAGTTTATCAATAAGAAAATATATAAATTAAAATCACAAGGATAAGAAGTGTCGTAGCTTGAGTCAGTTTTATACGGAAAGGCCAATAAAACACAACAGATAAGATAATATTTGTTTTTGAGAAGGGAAGGGCTGTTCATCATCATCGTCTCTCCCCTGTATCATTCTATGCGACTAAGAGATCCCTAAAAGAAAATTATTTAAAAAAATAAGATTTGTGTGTTTGTTTTTATGCTTCTGACCCCTCCCTCCTGGAATTTTCTTGAATTTCTAAAGAAAAGCTAATAAATTGCCTGTCAACAAAGGGTTCGCTTATCCCTCTTGGACTTATCAAACGGATCTCCTAAAAGGGCAGTGAAGACATATAGACTTAAAAAAAAAAACTCGCGAGCTAACACCACCTACTTCTTTAAATTGGGCTGTCTGAAAGTTGCCCAGGGCAAGAAAAAAGCGCGAACATAAAAGAAGGCACCTTACTGCTTGACCACAAAAACACATTTTGTAAAAATTATTTGCTTCTTCTTAAAGCTAGACCTCTGTCCACCCATGTTTACGAGGACGATTTGAATTTTATGAAAAAAATTTAGAAAAATACTGACACAATAATGGGACTTGAAAAGAGAGTACAAGTTGAATCAAAATTTCCAAACGTTTAGTTTCTAAACAGAAAACTTTACAATTCTACAAACAACGTACGAAAAATTAAAATTTTAATTTTTTGACTAATTTTCAGTTTAAAAATGGGTCATATTTCTTTTTTTATGTACTTTCTGTTTGGCTATTTACGCCAAAAACTTAGAAATATGCGAAACACAATTTTATTTCACTTTTACATCAAATTAGAGTACATCACTTTTAATCAAAAAAGTACATCACTTTTAAATCAAATTTTACATCACTGTAAAATTAGAATTTTAACAATATGAATTACAGATACCATTGATTGCATACAAGTAACATAATTATCAATGATTAAAACTAAGGATATGATAGAACTAAAAAACAAGAAATGTTAATAATAAAGAAATAAGAAATAATTAACACTATAAAATAAAAAAAAATGAATATAATTATTAAGTAATATAGTAATAGTCCGATAATGTAACATAAAACAATTCTATATAATACAAGAAGTAATTATTATTATTATAATAAACTATAATTAATAATGAAGAATATTTAACAAGCAAAATTAGAAATAGTAACATTGGGTCAACAGTATTGTCAAAATTTAATATGGGATGTGATATGAAAATGAGAGGAGACAGGAATTATTAAAATTTTTAAATACAAAATTTGAAACGATACAAGACCTCATATGACATAATACTAGAAAACATATAGGAAATAATAGTAAAACGTATAAACTTATGTGGAATACGTGGAATAACGAATGAAATAATGTGGAATAATACGAACTGACACCCACTTACTGTAAAGCTGGCTACAAGGGATATGGACTTTCATCAGTACGGAAGTAGGTGATAAGAGAGGAAAATTATTCACAGTGAAGAGAAGCGAAAATATAGAAAAACTGGTAAAATTTTCCAATAAGGTAATGGAAAAAAACAAAAACTTTTTTTCTCCAATATAATAAAATTCTGAATATTTCAGCTTCACGTTTGGAAGCCTTTATCAACGAGAAAGAAAAGAAGAAAAGGGAAAAACAAAGTAACCCAAAATAGACCAAACAGAAAAAGGAAAACAAGAAAAGGGAAAAAACCACAAATAACAAAATTAAATGGGAAATGAAAGTGGGGAAAAATGAAAAAGGGAAAATATAAACAAATACTAAAAAGCTGTTTCTTAGTAACATCCATGGGGATAATTCTACTTTTTACACATCGTGATGTACAAGGCAACAATGTTTGGATTTTTATTATTATTGGTGAAAAAAAGTTTCTTCAGCTAATTTTTATCGTCCTACTGGAAAATGACGCCATATTTTCTAATTTCCATTTCGTTGTAAATGAACAAGCAGTGGTGTCTAATCAAGGGCAGAGACATTGCATGGTATGAAACTGCAACCGAATTACATGAACAATATAAATTAAGGGTAAAGACCCACCAAAGCCATTTATAGCACATAAGACGACGGAAGGATACTGTCAACTCCTTGTGTTTGATCAATAGGATACTATTATACCATCAAACAGAATAAAAGGATGAAGATTCTCCAGAGCCGGTGATGGCACATAGAGTGTCGACAGGACACTGTTGACGCTTAATGTTCCATATATATTATTACGTCATCAACAGGGTCCTATTAAGCCATCAATAGGATAAAAGGATAAAGATCCTCCATGGCCCATGATGGCAGATAAAGCGTCGCAAGGGTACTGTCAATGACTAATGTGCCATAAATAGGATATAATGTGCCACCAATAGGGTCCTACTGTGTCATCAAATAGTATAAAAAGATAAAAGATGAAGATCCTCCATGGCCCATGATGGCACGTAAGGTGTCGCAAGGCTACCGTCAATCTCTCATGTGCCATAAATAGGATATAGTGTGCCACCAATAGGATCCTACTGTCTCATCAAATAGAATAAAATGATAAGAGATGAAGATCCTCCAAACCCTTTGATGGCACTGCGCAAGATGTCGACGGGTTACTCGACGTTTCAGTCGCTGGGTCTTCTATTAAAGGACAGGTAGCAAGCCTGTTGCCAAACCTCGTGGCAGAGGGAATCAAAGCAGAGAATCAATCTACTGTGCTACCACAGGTTTCATGGATATGCTATAAAACTGACTGAATCCACTTTAATTATGAACCCCACAGATTATCTTATGGTATGGTTTTTAGGAAAGTTTAAGCTATCAACCTATGTTATTTATTAGCTTAGTCTTTTTTATATATTATTTATTGTTTTATCTTCCTTAATTTATTTTACAAGTGGATGGCAGGCCAAACCTGAGCTGCTGTGTACATTAGGGCAGGAGTTCAAATCCCGGTACCGCTGGTTAGGTGATTTGAAACGCGGGTTAGCGGTATAAGCTCATATAGCGGTATTAGCGGGTAAGCTCAGCCCGAGTTGACCTAGCTTCAAAGTATGTATTAGGAGAGATCTTGGGTGACAGCATGGGTAGCTTTGAATGATCTGCTCCAAAACCCCGCACAGCACTCCCGATCTAAAGCTTGGAATAGGCACCTGCGCAACGCGGACTATTAGTCAACATGCGAAACGTATGTGTTATTCTATTTAATCTAATAGTGTTGCGAGAACAACCCTTTGGTTTTGTCGTGTTTTTTTTTTTTTTTTCCTATCACTCAGATTTCAGCTTATTCCTAGATAATATTAAGGGTCTAACCTCTGCGGTTTTTACGGAAAGTGTGAAAAGTCGGATCGTCTGCTTCAAACCACGCACAGCACTCCCAGTCTAAAGCTTGGAATAGGCACCTGCGCAACGCAGACTATTGGTCAACATGCGAAATGTATGTGATATTCTATTTAATCTAATTGTGTTGCGAGAACAACACTTTGGTTTTCTCGTGTTTTTTTTTCCTAGCACCCAGATTTTAGCTTATTCCTAGATAACGTTAAGGGTCTAACCTCTGCGGTTTTTACGGAAAGTGTGAAAAGCCGGATGATCTGCTCCAAGCCCCACAAAGCACTCCCGGTATAAGGCTTGGAATAGGCACCTGCGCAGCGCGGACTATTGGTCAACATGCAAAATGTATGTGTTATTCTATTTAATCAAAATTGTGTTGCAAGAGCAACACTTTAGTTTTGTCATGTTTTTGTTTTTTCTAGCTCCCAAATTTCAGCTTATTCCTAGAAAGTGTCAAGGGTCTAACCTCTGCGGTTTTTACGAAAAGTGTGAAAAGTCGGATGATCTGCTCCGAACCCCACACATCACTCCCGGTCTAAAGCTTGGAATAGGCACCTGCGCAACGCGCACTATTGATCAACATGAGAAGTGTATGTGTTATTCTATTTAATCTAATTGTGTTGCGAGAGCAGCACTTTGGTTTTGTCGTGTTTTTTTTCCGAGCACCCAGATTTTACCTTATTCCTAGATAACGTTAAGGGTCTAACCTCTGCGGTTTTTACGGAAAGTCTGAAAAGCCGGATGATCTGCTCCAAGCCCCACAAAGCACTCCCGGTCTAAAGCTTGGATTAAGCACCTGCGCAATGCGCACTATTGATCAACATGAGAAATGTATGTGTTATTCTGTTTAATCTAATTGTGTTGCGAGAGCAACACTTTAATTTTTTCGTATTTTTTTTCCTAGCACCCAGCTTTCAGCTTATTCCTAGAAAGTATAAAGGGTCTAACCTCGGTGGTTTTTACGGAAAGAGTGAAAAGTCGGATGATCAGCTCCGAACGCTACACAGAACTCCCGGTCTAAGGCTTGGAAAAGGCACCTGCGCTACACGGACTATTGGTCAACATGCAAAATGTATTATTCTATTTAATTTAATTTATTTTATAAAGCGTATTAGGTTATTTAAAAAAATTAAATTAATTATTTATTTACTTTTTAATTATCAATAACTATTTATTAACTTGTGTTATTATTATGAATTTAATATCATTTATCGGAAAAAAAAACAGCGATGCATCTGATAATGTAATGGTTATCTGAACCCCGCACAGCACTCCCAGCCCATGGCTTAGAATAGTCACCTGGGCTACGCAAAGTATTGGTCAACATGTAAAATGTATGTGTTATTCTATTTAGTCTAATTTATTCATAAAGCAAATCGGGTTATTTTAAATTCTATTTTTTTAATTTTATTTTTAATGAATTATTAATTTACTTTTTATTATCATTAACTATTTATTAATTTGTGTTATTATTATCAGTCTAATATCATTCGTCCAAAAAACAGGGATGTGCCTGATAATGTAATGGCTATCTTAACCCCGCACAGCACTCCCAGCCCATGGCTTAGAATAGTCATTTGCGCTACACGGACTATTGGTCAACATGCAAAATGTATATGTTATTCTATATAATCGAATTCATTTTGTATTATATCTGATTAACGACGCTTCTTGACTACTAAGGTCCCTGCGTCGGCCCTGCAGTGCATTCCTGCAGCATGCGTCGATCTCTTGGTCCTGTAATACCAAGCTAAGGTCAAACCCACTGCGCCACCACAGGACACAAGGTCTCTAATTTATTTTATAAAGCGTATCAGAGTATTTTAAATTTTATTTTCTTTAATTTTATTTTCAATTAATTATCTATTCACTTTTTATTTATCATTAACTATCTATTAATTTGTGTTATTATTATCAATTTAATATCATTTGTCCGAAGAAACAGCGATATACCTAATACTGTAATGGTTATCAGATGAAAAAATCGCTTCATTAACAAATGAAGAGTGACCTCGAAACTCCTTTAGTGTTTTGCCAGATTTAAATCCATGAATACGAATAGTCATGTCAAATGAAGACGTCAAAATATGCGAATTGTCCTTTCCAAAATGAATACTGGTGACACCTTTCGAATGGGCTTTCTCAAATCTTCTTAAACACTGACCCGTGGTAATTTTCCAAACTTTCACCTGTGAAAGAATATTGATCACACATTAATTAGAAGAACAAAAAAGAAAAACGTAATAGGATAGCTTGAACTTTATTGGAAAGAAAAACCGAAATTAATTGGTTAATTTTATTTATTAATTTTATCACACTGTGTAATATCAAGGGAACCGAAGTCAGAAATTTTTTGGATAGCTTGTAAGTAGGACTAACGTCTTTCAAAGCTTGTTTCTTGCGAAGTATCTTAAAAGAACTAAATAAAAATAGATAATAAATAAGAATCCAAGAAAATAATTAAAATGAAAATATAAAGAACTAGAGAGTAGAGTAAATGAAGATAAGCCATAATGAAAATTTTTATTTATAAAGGTTTTATAAAGAAACTTATTTTGAATTTACTTATCTGTTTGTTTGCTCAGAATTCATAAATACATAAATTAGGCTGAAGCTTATAAGTTCTAAGAGTTGAAGTAAGTCAATTTATTTTAATTTTTTGGCAGGTAGAAATTTGCACTTGAAAACAGAAACATAACAGCCAATAAAACTGAAGGCCTCTTGAGCTATCATTTTGTCTTTAATCCATTCATAACGCTAAGCATTAAATGTAAAATATTGAATTCCTCTATGACTACAATAAAAACGTAGTTTTAGCGACCCTTAAAACAGTTTCAAACGGCCCATAAGAAACGACCCTAAAAGCAGTTTTAGCGGGCCTAAAAACAGGTATTTAGCGGCCCTCAGGAGGCTTATTCAACCTTTAAATCCAAATCCTTTTGGATTGGGCTCCCAAAAATACAGTGTCGCCCATGTCAAACTGCAAATTGTTACTTCTTCACAAGTTACAATGTAACCGAGGATTTTCGGCCCTAGCATCAATGAAGCCTAAATACCATGGAAGATAATAAAGCCTAATACCTAGATGCCAGCAATAAATTTAGAGTAGTTTTATCAAATATCTCCCCTCACTTCACCAAACTGTCTGAAAAAAAAAATGTATTTTAGGTTAAAACATATTTGTAATGTATATATCAAATTTTCGTTATGTTTGTTTTCTTTTTTTAGCTTTTTTGTACTCTAAACATGACTATTACAATAGCTTCTATTAGGGGGGCTCACGTCTGGGGTTGAAAAAAGTGGGGAGGAGGCTGGTTGACTTGAAAAGGATTAGAACCACTGGGTTCTACAACAAACTATAATAGAATATACCACCAAGTTAATGGTATTAAAATCCAACTTGGCTTCGTCAAAAAAGAGGTAGCCTTGGTATTAGTAAATCAAAGGAAAACCCAATAAAAATAATATTAGTATAATAGTTGGCAGTTTCAAAAAGAAAAAAAATTGACTTCAAAAGGTAAACCAAATTCTCAAGCAAAAATTGAAATGAACTAAAATAATAAATTCACGAGACAAGTTTTCAACCATATGCCCACAGGCTTATGCGCTTCCTGAGGATTTTGTTGTATAGATCACCCCCTCCTTCCTCCCCCCGAAAAAAATCCTTGTGTAAAACACCCCGGAAAAAAATTTCCTGGATACGGCCCTGCATAAAGGGCAACTTTTTTAAAATACATTTTCTGCATTTATACTTTTTGCACAAACACATTTACAAAGTTTAGGGCTGTAATAGAGAGAGAGAGAGAGAGAGAGAGAGAGAGAGAGAGAGAGAGAGAGAGAGAGAGAGAGAGAGAGAGAGAGATAGAGAGAGAGAGAAAGTTTGATTTAAAAAGAAAATTGTAGTTCACATGGCTAATTTGAAGTTGAAATATAAAACATTTTTTTATGCAATATTATATATTGACGTAAAAAAGGGACGAAAGAGTTCTGGTAGCGGTTTGTCCGAGGACACACAGGCAAAAGTTTTAGTTTCTGTCTCGTAGGGCTGACTGTTGGGGCTTCTGTGGACAAAATTTCACGATGAGCACGGTTAGACAGCAGCATTTTGCCAAACTTCAGGATAAGTTCACCCAAACGGAGTTGAAGAATTTGGAGCTCAAGGTTTGCTAGGGCATTGCTATAGGAAATGTCTCTATTACCTAGGATGATCCTGGTTGCCCGTTTTTCGACATACTCTAGTTCCTGCATCAAATTCTTATGACAGCAGGATAAAAAAAGAAAGCAAAAATGGATTTGGTTAGATTTGCTTCTGAAAAGCTTAAGATAATATCTATTTCAAAAAGACTATCCTCATACACTCTAAGAGAGCTGAATTCACTTCTTACGTCCACCGCATAAAAAAAAAAACAAGAAGAAATAATCTTAATTGATCTTTCACTAATTAAAAACAAAGCGTCGGTCCACATTAAGCTGTCAAATAAAAAAAATGTTGAAAATCCTTATGTTGATTATTAAACTGAGTCTCTATCCCATAGGGGGTAATTACCATAAGAGAGCTGAAGAGGCTACAGCTTGACCTTCAGCCACCCTATGAAATTTGTAACTCAAGTGACTTTAGAAAGTCTCTCTCCCCAACAGCTTTAATTACAATAGGTATAAAACTATTTCCAGATCCACAAATTTCAGAAAATTATCCGTAGAATACTCCGGGCATATTTACTAGAAGTCTGGATTGGTTAAGTCGACCCGGAACCGCGTCCATCTTAATGCCTAGAGACAGTACAGCCCTTGAATGTAAAACGTCATCTGAAGTAATCTCTTCATCTGGGATAATTCTACCTTTTACACATCGTAATGTACAAGGCAACAATGTTTGGATTTTTATTATTATTGGTGAAAAAAGTTTCTTCAGCTAATTTTTATCGCCCTACTGGAAAATGATGCCACATTTTTTAATTTCGTTGTAAATGAACAAGTAGTGGTGTCTAATCAAGGGCAGAGACATTGTATGTTATGAAACTGCAACCGAATTACATGAACAAGATAAATTAAGGGTACAGACCCACCAGAGCCACCAATAGCCCGCGAAATGAAATTCAACACGGGATTCAAGACGTGTCTTTCACCTGGCATCATCCGGTGAAATAATCAAATTTCATCAAAATTCTTGGGCGGGGCCACAGTAGTTGTCACTAAGAGCAATAGCAAATCAGGTAGCAATATTCACAAGTTGCGTACACAATTTTAATTATCCAAAATATCCAATTATTCAAAGCTAATTGTTCACAGAACTATACAGCACGTTCCACAACTTCAATAGTTGCGTACACGATTTTAATTATCCAATTATCGAAAGCAAATTGTTCACAGCACTATACAGCATTGTACTCAATTTTAATTGTTGCGCAATGAAATAAATATCCAAACAATAATCCTCTGTAAATAGACCAACCAATATAAACTGGTTTTGATCCATATTAAATAAAAAAAAACAAGTTTTTTAAATGAAAGTAAGGAGCGACATTAAAACTTAAAACGAACAGAAATTACTCCGTATATGAAAGGGGCTTTTCCTTCTCAACGCCCCGCTCTTTACGCTAAAGTTTGACTCTTTCTCTTAACTCTACATTTTAAAACAGTAAAAAACTTTAGCGTAAAGAGCGGGGCGTTGAGAAGGAAAAGCCCCTTTCAGATACGGAGTAATTTCTGTTCGTTTTGAGTTTTAATGTCGCTCCTTACTTTCATTTAAAAAAACTTGTTTTTTTATTTAATTTCTGAACGTTTCTGAATCAATGCATGTTTTGATTTTGGCTCTCCACAGAGGAATAATTAAAACGAAATTTGTATATTTGTTTTTTTTTTTTGGCTAAATGGCTTTCTCATAATTTTGATCGAATGATTATGAGAAAAAAGAGCGGGGGAGGAAGCCTAGTTGCCCTCCGATTTTCGGTTAATTATAAAGGCAACTAGAACTTTTAATTTTCTACGAATCTTTTTATAATTAAAAGATATACGTAACTTATAAATTAGCTTACGTAAAGAACTTTTGTATTCTCATGTTTTTATTACATATATGAGGGGGTTCGCCCCCTCGTCAGTACCTCGCTCTTTACACTAAAGCTTAAATTTTGTCCCAATTCATTAAGAATGACCCCTGACTCACAAAAGCCGCAGAATAAATAGTTGAAATTGCTAAAAATACTTTAGCGCAAAGAGTGAGGTATTAGGAGGAGGTGAGCCCCTCATATGGGTAATAATTTCTGTTCGTTTTAAGTTTTAATGCTGCTGCTTACTTCCAGCTGAAAAAAAAAAACTTTTCATATTTATTTTTTCATTGTTTTTTTTTAAGTAATGCTAGTAAATCCTGCGCTCCCTTCATGGAAATTTTCTTCCCCTATGACAAATTCCTCGATGGAAAGTTCCCCCAGCATATCCCCCTCTTCTCAACCCCTGCCTCCAACCAAAAAATCCTCCTGAAAACGCCTGTACACTTCCCAATAACCATTACTATATTTAAGCACTGGTCAAAGTTTTGAACTTGTAACCCCTCCCATGGGGACTGTGAGGGAGTAAGTCGTCCCCAAAGACATAGTTATAAGGTTTTTCGACTACGCCGAATAAAATGGCTATCTCAGAATTTTGAACCGTTGACTCTGGGAAAATAATGTGAGTGGAAGGGGGCCTAGGTGCCCTCCAATTTTTTTGGTCACTTAAAAAGGGCACTAGAACTTTTCATTTCCGTTAGAATGAGCCCTCTCGCAACATTCTAGGACAACTGGGTCGATACGATCACCCCTGGAAAAAAAAAAACAAAAAACAAGCAAACAAATAAACACGCATCCGTGATGTGCCTTCTGGCAAAAATATAAAATTCCACATTTTTGTAGATAGGAGCTTGAAACTTCTACTGTAGGGTTCTCTGATACGCTGAATCTGATGGTGTGATTTTCGTTAAGATTCTATGACTTTTAGCAGGTGTTTCCCCCTATTTTTTAAAATAACGCAAATTTTCTCAGGCTCGTAACTTTTGATGGGTAAGACTAAACTCGATGAAACTTATATATTTAAAATCAGCATTAAAATGCAATTCTTTTGATGCAGCTATTGATACCAAAATTCCATTTTTTAGGGTTTTGGTTACTATTTAGCCGGGTCGCTCCTTACTACAGTTCGTTACCACGAACTGTTTGATAGGTCAAAGACTGAATGAAGAACTATACAAACAAAGACTAAAAAGAACAAGACTGAGAAAAGGACTATATTGTTGGTATAAAAATCATACCAACAATACTCTAGTGGTGGGTTACCATTAGAGCAATGGTCTAAACTAGCCACGGCTTCAGGCATGCGTCCTTTTGAGCGATGAACATGGGCGTGAAAAAAGACTATGTTGTAGGTATATGTTTAGCGATTGTTTTCCCGCTAGAGAAATAGATTTTTATTCTGGTATAATTGGAGAATTTAGCAAAGGCAGAATGAGGTAGTCAAGGTTAATCAGGGGGAGATGAATAGTGACAAAAAAATTTGGTAGGATATAATGGAGAGCATTATTGGCAAAACATGAGTGCGATTGTACATCAAATCGATCCCCTGTTAGTATAACAAAGTCCTCAATTATTAAAGGGATCATTGTAAACCTGAATTACCATCAGTTGTAAACTGCTTCCTACAGTTTCATGTACCATTAGCGTTACGTCATACGACTATTTTCAGATATGAAGGTTACTGATTGGTTGGAAGTTATGAATACCTACCAATTGATTATTCTTTTCGTTAATTATTAATTACTGATTGGCTTCCTATAGTTTCATGTACCATTAGCGTTACGTCATACGACTATTTTCAGATCTGAAGGTTACTGATGGGTTGGAAGTTATAAACACCTACCAATTAATTATTCTTTTCGTTAATTATTAATTATTTATTATTAACAATAATGAACTAATTATTATTTATTATTACCACAAACAAATCATTTGCGTTGTACGACCAAAATCTGTATTGCAACAATTTTAAATATTTAATATAACAAAAAAATTAACAGGGAGGAAAGTCAAAGGATTTTTCAACAAATTTTTTTTCAGTGCTTTAAAGCTGGAAAAGAAAAAATTGGTACCAAAGACATTGCTTACTATTTAGTGGAGGCAGAATGAGGGAGTCAATCAGGGGGTAGATGAATACAGACAACCAAATTTGGTAGGAGATTATGGAGAGCATTATTGACAAAACATAAGCGCGATTTTATATCAAATATAATTGTTATATTTAGTTACAAATTAGCAGGGAGGGAAATCAAAGGATTTTTCAACAAATTTTTTCAGTGCTTCAAAGGTCGAAAAGAAAATTTTGGTACCGGAGACATTGCTTACTACTAATTCCTGCAAGTGAAAAACTAGGACATGGCCCATATTGGAACCAAATGACACTAAGAAAATGATTAAAAAGGCCAATTGACAGACTGAAGTCAAGAAATCTTGTTGAAAATTACACCCTGAGATTCAGCCCTTCAGAAAACCCTATTGCAGAGCTTTTAAGTTCCCATTCAAGTCATGTATTTTCAACAGCAAAATTGTGTACGTCGCAGTTTTGTGAGCTTCACAAAGACTCACGTCTTAAAAAACTCCTTGTGGGCTAGAATCTCCAGCAGGAGAGCGGATCAATTCCATAGATAGATAGATTTATTCACACGAAAAGCCCAATTGTGCCATGGTGACATACACAAAACAAGTGGATTTCTAGCCTCATAAATCAACTCTTTTAAACCAGAGCACGTCATTATGTGGCTAATCGTACCCGAAAAGCTCATTAAAATAATGATACTCCATTCTGAGGACAACGTCAGAATATACTGCCGGACTTTTTACTCTCACAGCATGTACAAATACAGCCTGGTCGTATGTGACAACGTTGGAAACTCAGTCCTAGTTCTCTAACAGCTTTCTTGAAAGACTCAAGGGGTTCTTCCACTACTGCTGGGTCAAAGGAAGAGTGGAGAACCACTGGCTGGCACCCAATCCTAGAAATAGGAATATCAGCCTTATTGTCACATGCAGCTGAGAAATATTTTTTAAAACGAAATATGGTCCAAATTCTCCTGAATCATTTAAGACATTCATGAGCTGCGTTGGCAACGCTCTACAAAGAAGCAAGATGGCAAAAAAGTCTTAAAAGGATCATTTTGATTAAATGGTAAACTCTGATTAAATGAGATCTCCGTATTTTGCTGTCATCTGCATGTTTTGCTTTATGTAGATCTTACCACACTTTCCTTTCTGACAAAGATTTGAAGATGAAGAGAAGAGATTCTACTCCATTTATGCAAATTTTGTTTCTGAAATGTCTTCTTTTTCATAAGTTTTACGCGGAAAATTTGCCATCAGTTATTATATCTCTTGCATCAGGCTCCATTAAAGTAGCAGGAGCATGCTCGTGCATGGATTATTTTGCTTTGGAAGAGTTTTTCTATTCAGCTAAGTCACAGGGATCCACAAAGACAAGTGAAATCGTGATGGATAATTGCCTATGTCACCGAGCAAAAAATTGGATCACTGTCTCTTCACTGATAGTTAAAAAATGAAAAGGGTTATACAGTTTCTTGATCGCTCATTTTGTAGACAATTAATAATAATACACCTAGTTAAAGTAAATTTTCCAGATGGATCCAAATATTTCCCAAGAAGCTATAGATTATGTCAATTTTCCAAGATACAATTGAACAGTAAGAGATAAAGTAATTTTGGGAAAAGAATATTGAACATTAATAATTCTCTTTAATTTGACTAAAAATGGAACAGTTTTGGAGCAGTTGGGAATTTATTATTAATTTCAAGTGAATTTTTGTCAGTTGTGATCAAATTTTAGGGAATTCGACGAAATGGAGATGGAGGATCCATTTTCGACTATGTAACTCTGATTTTTCGTATTCAGCATCATTAACCTTAAATATCAACATTTTTCTCATAAGGCTCCTTGACTATTGGAAGTTATTTTTTTATAAAGTGATTTGGGGGATATTGGACGAGGTCACGTTCCTCCTATCGATAAAATGTCGGTACTCATCTGTTGTTGAATTACCAGTACGGTTTTATTACCGACAAAAAACACTTAGAGGAAAATAAAGACTGAAAAGCAATACGATAGCCAGGATCCCAACTTATATATATTTTTATTATCAAAATATAGACCGTACAAGGTTGAAATTGAGATAAAGGAAGTATTCATGATTTGTCTAAATGCAGGAACAGGCCAGGCCTAGGCACCCTCCATAAAAATTTACCGTCTTCAGTCAGGGCAACTTCAAATTTACTTTGGAGAATTTGGTTAGGGGAGATGGCCAGGTTTTTAGAAGGAGGGGTATCACTCATCCTTGCTCCCTAACAGTCCTTCAGAACTTGCAAGAGACACCATTTGGAGGAAGTATACCCCAAGGTAGAGAAAATTAACAAAATATATGCCAGAAAATGATACTGTAGTAAAAAGTGATATTTAGATAATAATCTACCAGGCACGTAGGAAGGCTTTTCTTTTGCAGGGAAGAATATTAGCTTTGGTACAAGCCAAAATGTCGAAATACATTTAAGATGTAATAAACAAAAGGAAATGTTTTATGTTTTGATGGGGGGGGGGGCACTTACCAAATATTTGACCCCCCAATAGATATACTAACCTGACCACCCTATAGAGCGGATCCGTTCCAATTATAACACTCACGTATCTAAGACTTCTGTTTGTTTTTCCCACCAAGTTTCATCCCGATCCCTCCAATCTAAGCGTTTTCCATGATTTTAGACCCCCCCCCCCCAATGTCACCAGATCCGGTAGGGATTTAAAATAAGAGCTTTGAGACATGATATCCTGCTGAATATCAAAATTCATTGATATCCGATCACCCGTTTGTAAGTTAAAAATACCTCATTTTTTCTAATTTTTCCGAATTAACCCCCCTTCCCAACTACCCCAAAGAGAGAGGATCCGTTCCAGTTATGTCAATCGTTTATCTAGGACTTGCGCTTATTTTTCCTACCAAGTTTCATCCCGATACCTCCACTCTAAGTGTTTTCCAAGATTTTAGGTTTCCCCCTTCCAACTCCCCCCTCAATGTCACGAGATCTGGTCGGGATTTAAAATAACAGCTTTGAGACACGATATCCTTCCAAACATTACATTTCGTTAAGATCCCATCACCCGTTCGTAAGTTAAAAATACTTCATTTTTTCTGTTTTTTCCGAATTAACGGGCCCCCCCACTCCCCTCCCGATGGTCAAATCGAGAAAATGACTATTTACAATTTAATCTGGTCCGGCCCCTGATACGCCTACCAGATTTAATCGTCCTAGCTTACCTGGAAGTGCCTAAAGTAGCAAAACCGGGACTGACATTCCGACAGAATTTGCGATTGCTATGTCACTTGGTTAATACCAAGTGCCATAAAAACCCCCTGAAGATGATTTTGAACCACATGCATATGGCCAAATATACTTTTTAGACCCTGATGAATCTGTTAAACATTCCTTATCCTTTAAATTTTTGGATATCTCGTAACCCAATGAATCTCTCGGAAGAAATATGGCAAGACAAAACAACTATGCTAAAGCTTACCTGAAACTGGGACAAGCGGTGGAGGATGATTTAAATGCCTCTTCCTTCACTGCAGCAACAGTCTCTGATAGAAGATAACTGATATATATATATATATATATATATATATATATATATATATATATATATATATATATATATATATATATATATATATATATATATATATATATATATATATAATGGGCGCCATAATGGTCGCAGCATAGCCTTTTGCAGAAACAATCAATAAGACCTAGTTGAAAAATGATAAAAGAATTGTATTAGTAAACGAACTTTTTTCACAAAATATATAAATATCGAACAATCCAAGATTTCACGGTTTCCAGAGTCTCAACAACCCATCTTCGCAATATGTCGTGATCAGGTTCTGATGTGGATGATGGTGCATTCCAATGACGTCTTGGTCGTGGACCTAAAATTAAGTCAATTGTGCTCAAGTCACAGAGAAAGAGTCACAAGCACCATATTTACTTGGAAAAACATGGCGGCTAAAAAACTTTTCATTACTGTTCCTGGCTCAAAATGAGATATAGCAACAATAGGTAAAAAAAACCGGGCTTTTTGGTTTCCATTTTAAAATAAGACTAAAAATTAGAAAGATTGGATTACGAAAAATAATATAAAGGACAGAGATCCTCTAGAGCCATTAATGAAATCTGAATCAACGTTTCAGTTGCAATTTTTTTTTTTTTTTAACAGATAGCACACATACCACCAAACCTGGCTTACGGAAATAAGATAAAGGACAAAGATCGTATACAGGCATTACTGGGCGCTGAATCAATGCTTTAGGTGCTAGGTCTATTTAACAGATAGCACACAAACCACCAAACCAGGCTTACAGAAATAAGATAAAGGACAGAGATCCTCTACAGCCATTAATGGGCGCTAAATCAGCACTTCAGTTGCTAGGTCTATATAACAGATAGCCCACATACCACCAAACAGGGCCTACGGAAATAAGATAAAGGACAGAGATCCTTAAAGGCCATTAATGGGGCTGAATCAACGTTTCAGTAGCTGGGACTTCTCAACAGATAGCACACACACCACCAAACCTCGTGACAGCAGTAATCAAACGACTCGGGCTGTATTGTAACACACAACGTTGATCTACTGAGCTACCGCAAGATTTTCAACAGAGGGAATGGATGTATTTTTAATCTAAAGAGGAGTATTGGGCAAGCTACCGTTAAAACAAATATACTCGCATTTTTCAAGATTCAGATTAAGTCCAATATCAAGGAAACCTTCTTCAGCCCTTTTAACTGTGCGGGACTAAGAAGATTTGCATCTATTGATAAGGAAAATATCGTCTGCGTAAGCAATATATGACACGTCAGTAAACCCCATAAAATACGTCCATAAATTACATACAAGTATGTCATCATTTTCAATGCACCCACTTTTGTTTATCTACAGATTTTGAAAACTCCCTCTTTTATTTGTTCGTTTTTGTCGATGGTAATATTAACAATAATAATAATAATCGGTTCACGTAGATAACTGCACGATCATTATCTAGCTAGTCAACTGTGTCACTATCCTTATTCTACCAAATGTGATCTATAACTGAGGGCACAACAAGTGTCATATCGTTACCAAAAGTTACCTTTTCTTGGTGGTCTTGACACATTCAAAGATGCGTACAGCAGTATTTAAACTATAAAAATTTCATCTATAAAAATACACATATTTAAAAACAGATATTCAGGTACAAAAACCTACTTAGAAAAGTGGAAACTTTTTCGCCTACTTTTTTTTTCTTAGATGAGCCATTTTCATACAAGAAAGGAAAAACAAATGTTATTCAAACACTAACCCTAACAGAGACACTTCCTGACATTAATACATTTACAAAAAAAGTAAGAAAAGAATTAACCAAATACCTCCGAAGTTTTCTCAAACTTTCCAGTGAGTATACGGCATGAATATGAATTCTGAAATTCATACAAAAAAAAAAAAAAAAAAAAATTGCACACCCCATCTATAAAAATATGTAATTTTCAAAGCAATAATGTTCAGGTGCCAACATTATATAGAAAAGTAGAAATGTTTTTTTCAAGTCTAGTTTTTTTTTTCAATGAGCCACCTTTACACAAAAAAGAAAAATATTGTTAATATAATAAACCTAATTAAAACACTATCTGAATTTAGTGTTGGTCGATAATTTGCTTAAAGTATACATCTATATTTTTACTTCCGACATTCGATATATCGATTTCGATATTTCCGATTAGTTTTTTGCTCAGATTAACTCTTGGTTTTGCAAAAGTTCAGTTGCTTAAATTGTAATTAAAGAGTATTTTGCGCAATTTTTTTCTAGAGTATATTAAAATATAAAAAAAAAACTGCGATTAGGCTACATGAATCAATGTCATAAAAACCCAGATTTGGAACTATTCCGGCTCGAGATAAGGAAATATAAAACTACTTGCTATTATTAGTTATCGAAAATCAGAAACATGGCAATATTTTCCCCTGAAAATTGGTTCTGCCTTCCAGTGACTAAATAAAACAATATATCTTTTTCAAGGGAAAGAAGGGAGCAAAATTAAAACTTAAGCAAACAAAATTATTCTGTGCATGAGGGGGTAGCCCCTCCTCAATACTTCGCTATTCATGCAAAGTCTTTTGTATTTAAAAAATAAAGTTTTTGCTCTAAATAAACGGCCCTTGCCTTTCAGGAGTCATTTTTAAAGAATTGGGGCAAAAGTAAAAAATTGGCGTAAAGAGTGAGGTATTGAGGAACGGACGTCCCCCTTTATATAGTGGTAAATTTTTGTCCGTTCTAAGTTTTAATATTGCTCCTCACTCTTACTGGAAAAAAATTGTTGTCTTTTCCAATTTCTGATCATTTTTCAAATAATCTGGAAAAATCTGCTTCTTCCTCTATAGAAAATAACATCCCTACGAAAATTACTCTTTTTAAAGTTTCCCCCAAGTAAGATCCTCCTTCCCCAGAAAAATTCCATGCCTGCTGAAAATTCCCCCAATAAATGTCTCGAGGACAATACCACCTGGAAAATTCTTTTTAGCCTACTTTAATTTGAAAGAAAGACCTCTATCTGTGGATTTTTTTTCTCCTAGAAGCTTTCCCCTCCCAATGTCAAATGGGAAGATTCTCCCCTGGAGAACTCCCCATGGAGAATTTATCCTTCAGAAAATCCCCCCATAAAAAAATCCCTCAGATAATTTGAACCCCTTTGAAAATTTTCCCCGGACGATTTTTCCGGAATATCTCCGCAGGCGAAATTGAATTGGCAAACAGATATTTAGTCAAATACTTTTCTGATAAATTCCCAAGCCTATAGTTTCCATTTAAAAATTCCCATCCGGAGACTACCCTCCCATAGAAAATACTCCCTTTGCAAAATCTCCCACATAGAAAATTCCCCTCCCCGATAAATGTCTATTCTTCCCAAAAACAAATACAATTCTTGAAGAATTGGGACAAACAGTCAAAATTTAGCGCAAAGAGAGAGGTTTTGACTACAGGGCATCCCCCCTCATATATGTAATAATTTCTTTTCGTTTTTAAGTTTCAATGTTGCTCTTTAATTTAAACTGAAAAATTGTTTTTTTCTGATCGTTTTCAAATAATGCTGGCAAATCTGCCTCTTCCCTCCATAGAAAATTCCATCCCCAAGAAAATTCCTCCTTGAAAAGTTCCTCCCGTGTAATATCCCTCTTCCCCCACCACCTCCACCCCGACAAAAATTCCTCCTTGAAAAGTTTTTCCCGCGTAATATCCCCCTTCCCCCAGAAAATTCCATCCCCGCTGAAAATCACCCTAAAAAAATTTCTTGCGGATAATTCCACCTAATTATTTTTTAAAAGCCTGCTTTTATTTGAAAAAGACTTGCTTTTCTTTTAATTTCTAATCATTTTTCAAACCATGTCGGAAATCCTCCCTCTGCGGAAAATTCTACCTGTAAATTCTCCCCTCCCATTTTTCCAATAGAAAGTATATCTTGTGGAAAATTCTCTCGTCCCAAAGGAAAGTTTTCCCTCAAAATTCCCCAATGGAGGATTTCTCCCACGGATTTATCCGCCCTCAACCCCTTTGAAAATTTTCCACGGGCAGTTTGCCCTGAATAAATAAATCCACATATTAAATTGAATTGCCAATGAAAAAGTAATTCAAATATAAGGAATTTCGTATAAGAATTCTGGTAAAATCCTCCGTGTAAAGTTTCCCTTTGAAAGTTCATCCGCGGAGACCCTCCAAACGAAAAAATTATGCCATAAAATGTTTGTTTCCCCGATAATAAATACTATATGTAAAAACTAGGCAATTCTCATAACTTAAAATTCTTTCCCACGGACTATAGGGGGTTAGGTCTTCCTAAGAGGCATAGTTGTTAGACCCTTCAACTATACTGATCAAAATGGCTATCTCAAAATTTAAATCAGATGACTTGGGCAAAAAAGGAGCATTGGAGGTAGGGAGAGGGGTTTAATTGCCTAAAATTTTTTTGGTCACAAAATAGGGAATAAGAACTTTATTTTCAGTTGAGACTTTTTGCAGATGGAAGCTATAAATCCTTATAATAGGGTTCTCTGATATGCTAAATCTCCCAGTGCAATTTTTATGAACATTTCTTGACTTTTAGTTTCCGCCTTTTCATGGAAATCTTGCAAGTTTTCTCAGGCTCGTAACTTTTGATGGATACATTAAACTTAAGGGATTTAATGAATCCAGAAACAGAATACAAAACCAATCTTTTTGAAGTATCCATGTTATGACCCATATTACGAGACTTTTACGACTTGATTAGATCAGTTTCTCTTGTAAATAAAACTCCCTAGTGAAAATCTGGAGAGGTATGACCGATGATATTGATGGTGAAGTAGCATTGGTGATTTGCATCTGTTAATACATATTCCAACAAGACCGAAACCAAATGAGGAATATGCAATTTCTTAAAACTTGGATCCAAGTATGTGGCAATCGTGACGAGTGTGATGTGAAAAGGCCCTACAAGCCTAGAAGGCATTTTATCTAGCCAAGCCTTCTCGGAGGTCATCAGCAACATTTGAGAGTCCACCCTCACTAAACATAGTTTCGGTTGGAGAAATGGATATGCCAATGGCTACAGCTAAGTATGCTGTGTATCAGCATGTATGAGTCAATATATTGAAGAAATTCTTCTTCTTCACGACAATTTGTGAAACAATTTTCTACGTTGGATCTCTTCTACTGGACGGTCACCAGTAGACACCAGAAAAAGTTGAAAATACCCGAAAATACCCAAAAATCGTTTTTGATTTTTACGTTTCGATATTTAATATCGATAGGTGGTCCGCAATATCGATATCCATTATCGCCTAAAACTAGCTGAAATCAATGCATTTATAAACACAGTAGGAAGGAATTAAATAACTCCAAAGTTTTTTTTCCTACTTTTCAATAAGAGTTGGAAAACAATACAGCACATGTCGATAGTAGAGAAGTCTGAAGAGAGTGTATATGTATTTTCAAATTTGTCAAGCCAGGTGATGGCTTTCCTAAAAAGATAAGATAGATACACACACATACTTTCAGGTCGTTACAAAATTTCTGTTGCGCCAAGAAAAGAAACTGTGTAGCCCGAATGGGCCTTGATGATAAACAATAGGTCAGGCAAAAATGCATCTGTATATCATTCACTACCAGGTACGGACACAGGAAACTGTTTTGGAAAGTTCCAACGTGTCAGAGGGAGGTAAAACTTTGAAAAACATGAAAAAATTGGTGTCAATGAACAAATGAAACAGAAACGAACAGAAATTAAAATGAATAATCGGTACTTGTCTGTTATATCTACATTTTGGTAAGCCTACGTTGTTTTGTCTCATAGGGTGGGAGACTGAACTGAAATTTTTATGAATTTTTTTTCTCTCCATTCCTCACAAAAGGGGATACTCTGTGGTTTGACTTTCTTTTCCTGTTTTCCACCAAGCTCAGGTACTAGTTCAAAATGTAATTTTTAAAAGGAAAGTTACCTGTCTTTCCCAATTCATAATGACAACTGTACTATATTTTCTGCAAAAAAAAAAGTTGTTTGTATTAATTAATTTAACGTGAATAATTAAGTTAATTAGTTTTTAAAAGGAAATTCACCTGTCCTTGCACACAACTGCATTAGTTTTAGACAGCGAAACGTAGTCTGCAATAAAAAATAGCACACAACCAATTGTTGTCAGTATTAATTAACTTAATTTGAATAATAATGAATATACTTAATTGAATTAAGTTAAATTATTGAGCTAATTTAAATATAATGATTAATTGGCCTTTCCAAAATGAATACTGGTGACACCTTTCGAATGGGCTTTCTCAAATCTTCTTAAACACTGACCCGTGGTAATTTTCCAAACTTTCATCTGTGAAAGAATATTGATCACGCATTAATTACAAGAACAAAAAAGAAAAACGTAATAGGATAACTTGAACTTTATAGGAAAGAAAAACAGGAATTAATTAGTTTATTTTTTTTTTATTAATTTTATCACACTGTGTAATATCAATGGAACCGAATTCAGTAAAAATTTTGGATAGCTTGTAAGTAGGACTAACGTCTTTCAAAGCTTATGCCTTGCGAAGCATCTTAAAAGAACTAAATAAGAATAGATAATAAATAAAAATCCAAGAAAAGAATTAAAATAAATATATAAAGAAATAGAGAGTAGAGTAAATGAAGATAAGCCATAATGAAAATTTTTATTTATAAAGGTTTTTAATAACTTAAGTTATCAGGGAACAAATGTATTTTCAACAATATCTTTTAAAATGAATTTTATCCTTATAACTAATTTTTAATAACTCATTGAATGGTGAAACTTATTTTAAATTTATTTATCTGTTTTTTTGCTCAGAATTCATAAATACATAAATTAGGCTGAAGCTTATAAGTTCTAACAGTTGAAGTATATCATTTTATTTTTTATTTTTTGGTCGATAGAAATTTGCACTTGAAAACAGAAACATAACAGCCAATAAAACTGAAGGCCTCTTGAGCTATAATTTTGTCTTTAATTCATTAATAACGCTAAGCATTAAATGTAAAATATTGAATTCCTCTATGACTAAAATAAAAACGTAGTTTTAGCGACCCTTAAAACAGTTTCCAACGGCCCATAAGAAACGACCCTAAAAGCAGTTTTAGCGGGCCTAAAAACAGGTATTTAGCGGCCCTCCATAGGCTTATTCAACCTTTAAACCCAAATCCTTTTGGATTGGGCTCCTAAAAATACAGTGTCGCCCATGTCATACTGCAAATTGTAACTTCTTCACAAGTTACAATGTAACCCAGGATTTTCGGCCCTAGCATCAATACAGCATAAATACCGTGGAAGATAATAAAGCCTAATACCTAGATGCCAGCAATAAATTTAGAGTAGTTTTATCAAATGTCTCCCCTCACTTCACCAAACTGTCTGAAAAAAAAAATGTATTTTAGGTTAAAACACATTTGTAATGTATATATCAAAATTTGGTTATGTTTGTTTTCTTTTTTAGCTTTTTCGTACTCTAAACATGACTATTACAATAACTTTTATTAGGGGGGCTCACGTCTGGGGTTGAAGAAAGTTTGGGGGATGCTAGTTGACCTGAAAAGTATTAGAACCACTGGGTTGTACTACAAACTATAATAGAATATACCATTAAATGAATGGTATTAGAATCCCACTTGGCTTCGTCAAAAAAAGGTAGCCTTGGTATTAGTTAATCAAAGGAAAACCCAATAAAAATAATATTAGTATAATAGTTGGCAGTTTCAAAAAGAAAAAAAATTGACTTCAAAAGGTAAACCAAATTCTCAAGCAAAGATTGAAATGAACTAAAATAATAAATTCACGAGACATGTTTTCAACCGTATGCCCAAAGGCTTATGCTTTTCTTGAGGATTTTTTTGTGTAGACCCCCCCCCCACCCCCTGAAAAAATCCTTGTGTAAAACACCCCTGGAAAGAATAATCCTGGATAAGGCCATGAATAAAGGGCAACTTTTTTTGTAATACATTTTTCTGCATTTATACTTTTTGCATTAACACATTTACAAAGTTTAGGGCTGTAATAGAGAGAAAGAGAGAAAGTTTTATTTAAAAAGAAAATTGTAGCTCACATGGCTAATTTGAAGTTGAAATATAAAACATGTTATTATGCACTATTATATATTGACGTAAAAAAAGGGACGAAAAAGTTCTAGAAGCTGTTTGTCCGAGCACACACAGGCCCAAGTTTTAGCTTCTGTCTCGTAGGGCTGACTCTCGGGGCTTCTGTGAGAATTATGTACCGAAATAAGATAAAAGACATAGAGCCATTAATGGTCGCTGAGTCAACACTTTAGTTGCTAGGTCTATTTAACAGATAGCACATATACCACCAAACCGGGCCTACCGAAATTAGATAAAGGACAGAGATCCTCTAGGGCGCTGAATCAACGTCTCATAGCTGGGACTTTTCAGTACACACACCAACAAATATCGTGGCAGCAGTAATCAAACGACTCGGGCTGTATTGTAACACACAACGTTGATCTACTGAGCTGCCACAAGATTAAAAAAAAAAACTGATGGTAATATGTCACAAAAATAAACCAATAAAACCGAAGAACACTTACAGGCTCGGAAATGCTGTATAGAACAAAACACCTCTTTTTCATTTGCTTAAAACAACAGCAAAAGTGAATTGGAAGGATGATTTGTAATAATCCTAAAAAGCCTGACTCAATTCCTTTATTCTTTTAATTATTGTTAATATATACATTACAAATCCCTCGTCAAGCCCAAGTTCAATAAGCATCAAATCACTGTCGAAGTAGTTCAATACTTTCATTCAAATTAACGAGTCCACTTTTTCTAGTTAGTTAGACTGTAAAATTGAATTCTTGACTCCATGACTTATTTCAGCTGAAATACTAAAATTAGTTACATTGACTCTGTGAAATGAAATAGTGTATCAGCCACTAAATATCTGCCACATCTATGTCAGCTTTAAAACTAGATTATGCCTAAACCAGATTTTACACAAAATACCTTTTTTTATCATAATTCAAAGAGTAGCCATTTCTCTGCATCTGGAACAAATATTCTAGTATTATCCATCTAAACTGTTTTTGTAAACAAGCATTTACTTCTTATTTTAATCCAGGTGTTAATATTTACATAAACATTATATTTATTTTTTTTCACACTCCCTTTTACTCTTGAAACAATTTTTACAACAACTTCAAAAATTTTAAGTTTTAAAATTTTAAATTTTAAGGGTGCTACCTGACCTGTAAAAAAAAACAACAGAAGCTAAAGTGCCGGTTCAATGCCATATGAGCCCCGTCAATGGCTCTAGATGATCTTTATCCTACTCCCTTAAGCCAATGTTGTTAATCCTCATGCCTTTTCCAGAAATATAATTATTGGGGGAGGGGATTTGTCTTTCTTAAATTTTTCATAGTAAAACCAGATTTTTCAACCTCATAGTAAAAACCCACTGTGCCGCTTCACGGTTCTCCAGCCAGAAAGTGCAAGGGGGGATTGGGGCCAGCTACCCAATACTTTTGCACACCTTTCGTGTTTGTATTCCTCAGATTTCTCAAAACACCCATTTAGAGCTGGGTCGATTCTGGCTGAGCTTACTGATCACATCACTCACCTATTTTTCCAATTAAATACTTTCCTATTGGTTTCTACCAGCGCTAAGAGCAACGACGTTTGTATATTCATTATTTGAATGAAACTTTGTTTACTGTCGTATTTATATTCTTCAGGTTTCTCCTCATACCCATTTGGAGCTGGGTCTATTCTGGTTGGGGTTAGAGGTCAGACCACTGACACCCTTCCTAAGCCAAATAGCTTTCTGTTGGTCTCTACCATTGCTAAGAGCAACGTTTGTATATTTATTATTTGAATGAAACATTGTTTACTTTCGTATTTACATTCAGGGGGCCTATTTGCTCTCTATTTTTTTGGTCACTTAAAAATACAATAGAACTTTTCATTTCCGTTAAAATGAGCCCTCTCTCGACAGCCTAGGCTCACTTGGTCAATATGATGGGGACCTATTTGCTGAAACAAACATAGCAGATGTAGGGTGATTGCACCTGTTAGGAAAACTCGTTAAGAATTTATTATTTTGATGCCAAGATTTTATGCACATTTAGCAATGAATTCACATTTATTTTGACATCATTTCACTCACACTTTAATGCTTTCAGGAAAAATTTACTGAATATGGCAGGTCCTAGCGGTAATTTTATCTGTACATAATAATAATAATATTAATTCATTTATAACCCACTTCACAAAACAATGTGAGGATAGTGGAGTAAAAAGAGAAAAAACAAAATAAACATCAGAAAACGAATTCAACAGAACAAACGGATGAGAACAAACGTACAACACAATAAGTACAACATAATCAACAAGGAATAAAGTCAACAGAACAAACGAATGAGCCCGTGATACGGGGTAAGCAGTCCATATGCTTGTGCCGATAACTTATCATGAAGCTCCTGAAGTTTCGCAGTTATATCGGGAGCTTTGTATTTTCGGATTATTCTCCAATTTCGGTAAGATAGAGGTAGATAAAGCAGGTATTTATAGTACTTATATTAACATAAATCACTCTTTTTCAGTAGAATGAAGGGTCTAGAAAGACAAAGTACAGAATGATCTAAAAAAAACTGACTACAAAGAAACCAGGTCCTTTCGATTATGTTTAGACCGGTTTGACACAATCTTAGAAGCTTCAGACATTGCAGTCTGGCGGAAGGATAAAATATTTTTTTAAATTGTTTAGCCAAGCCACTGAAAATTTTCAACAGAAGGAATGGATGTATTTTTAATCTGAAGTGGGGTATTTGGCAAGGTACCGTTAAAACAAATATACTCGCATTTTTCAAGATTCAGATTAAGTCCAATATCAAGGAAACCTTTTTCAGCCGTTTTAACTGTGCGGGACTGAGAAGATTTGCATCTACTGATAAGGAAAATATCATCTGCGTAAGCAATATATGACAAGTCAGTATACCCCATAAAATACGTCCATAAATTACATAGAAGTATGTCATCATTTTCAATGCACACATTTTTGTTTATCTACGGATTTTGAAAACACCCTCTTTTATTTGTTCTTTTTTGTCTGTGGTAATATTAAAAATAATAATAATAATCGGTTCACATAAATAACTACACAATCATTAACTAGTTACACAACTGTGTCACTATCCTTATTCTACCGAATATGATCTATAACTGAGGAAACAACAAGCCTCATATCGTTACCAAAAGTTTGTCACCGAACTAAAATGTTGTCCTTAGTTTGATTTTTCATTATATTCTATTCTCAAAATATTCGTTTCATCCGATTATAATTATTTAACTCTGTCAATAGGGATTAGGAGTGATTACCGTTTCTTTGTGGTCTTAACACATTCGAAAATGCGTATCGAAGCATTTAAAATCTAAAAATTTCATCTATAAAAATACGCAAATTTAAAAACAGATATTCAGGCTCCAAAGCCTTCTTAGAAAAGTGGAAACTTTTTCTGCCAGTCGAGCCTAAGCCTAATTTTTTATTCTTAGATGAGCCTTTTTTATACAAAAAGGGGGAAAAAATGTTATTCAAACACTAACCCTAACAGAGACACTTCCTGACATTAATTAACTTACAAACAAAGTAAGAAATAATTAAACAAATACCACCGAAGTTTTCTTCAACTTTCCAGTAAGTACACAGCATACAGGCTATACAATCAATTCTGAAATTCATTAAAAAAAAAAAAAAAATGCACACCCCATCTATAAAAATATGCAATTTTCAAAGCAATAATGTTCAGGTGCCAAAATTATATAAAAAGCAGAATTTTTTTTTCAAGTCTAGTTTTTTTTTTTTTTTTTTTTAATGAGCCTTCTTTACACAAAAAAAAATATTGTTAATATATTAAACCTAATTAAAACACTATCTGAATTTATCGGTGGGCGATAATTTGCTTAAAGGATACATCAATATTTTTATTTCCGATATTCGATAATCGATATATCGATTTCGATATTTCCGATCAATTTTTGCTCCAATTTACTCGTGGTTTTGCAAAAGTTCAATTGCCAAATTAGTAATTAAAGAGTATTTTGCGCATTTTTTTTTCTAAAGTATATCAAAATACAAAAAAACTGCGATTAGGCTACATGAATCAATGTCATAAAAACCCAGATTTTGAACTATTCTGGCTCGGGATAAGGAAACATAAAACTACTGGCTATTATTGGTTATCAAAAATCAGTAACATGTCAATATTTTCCCCTGAAAATTGGTTCTGCCTTCCAGTGACTAAAAAAAAAAAATTTTTTTTTTCAAGGGAAAGAAGGGAGCAAAATTAAAACTTGAGAAAGGAAAATTATTCTGTATATGAGGGGGTAACCCCTCCTCAATACTTCGCTATTCAAGCCTAAGTCTTTTGCATTAAAAAAAAAGGTTTTTGCTCTAAATAAACGGCCCTTGTCTTTAAGGAACCGTTTTTAAAGAATTGGGACAAAAGTAAAAATTAGCGTAAAGAGTGAGGTATTGAGGAACGGACGTCCCCCTTCATATAGGGGGAAATTTATATCCGTTCTAAGTTTTAATATTGCTCCTCACTCTTACTTGAAAACAATTGTTGTCTTTTCCAATTTATGATCATTTTTCAAATAATGCCGGAAAATCTGCCTCTTCCTCTATAGAAAATAACATCCCTACGAAAATTACTCTTTTTAAAGTTTCACCCACGCAAGATCCTCCTTCCCCAAGAAAATTCCATACCTGCTGAAAATTCCCCCAATAAATGTCTTGAGGAAAATACCACCTGGAAAATTCTTTTTAGCCTACTTTAATTTGAAAGAAAGACCTCTATCTGTGGATTTTTCTCCTAGAAACTTTCACCTCCCAATGTCAAATGAGAGGATTCTCCCCTGGAGAACTCCCCATGGAGAATTTCTCCTGCAGAAAATCCCCCCATAAGAGAATCCCTCAGATAATTTGAACCCCTTTGAAAATTTTCCCCGGACGATCTCTCCGGAATATCTCCGCAGGCAAAATTGAATTGGCAAAGAGATAGTTAATCAAATAATTTTCTGATAAATTCCCTAGCATATAGTTTCCATTTAAAAATTATATTCGGAGACTACCCTCCCATAGAAAATACTCCCTTTGCAAAGTCTCTCCCATAGAAAATTCCCCTCCCAGATAAATGTCTATTCTTCCCAAAAACAAATACAATTCTTGAAGAATTGGGACAAACAGTCAAAATTTAGCACAAAAAGAGAGGTTTTGTAAAGGGCATCCCCCCTCATATATGTAATAATTTCTATTCGTTTTAAGCTTCAATGTTGCTCTTTAATTTAAACTGAAAAATCATTTTTTTTCAGATCTTTTTTCAAATAATACTGGCAAATCTGCCTCTTCCCTCCATAGAAAATCCCATCCGCTTGAAAATTCCTCCTTGAAAAGTTCCTCTCGTGTAATATCCCTCTTCTCCCACCACCTCCACCCCCACAAAAATTCCTCCTTGAAAAGTTTTTCCCACGTAATATCCCCGTTCCCCAGAAAATTCCATCCCCGCTGAAAATCATCCTTAAAAAAAATTCTTGCGGATAATTCCACCTAATAATTTTTTTTAGCCTGCTTTTATTTGAAAAAGACTTGCTTTTCTTTTAATTTCTAATCATTTTTCAAACCATGTCGGAAATCCTCCCTCTGTGGAAAATTCTACCTGTAAGTTCTCCCCTCCCATTTTTCCAATAGAAAGTATATCTTGTGGAAAATTCTCTCGTCCCAAAGGAAAGTTGTTTCCTCAAAATTCCCCAATGGAGAATTTCTCCCACGGATTTATCCGCCCAAAATATCAACCCCTTTGAAAATTTTCCACGGGCAATTTGCCCTGAATACAATACATCCACACATTAAATTGAATTGCCAATGAAAAAGTAATTCAAATATAAGGAATTTCGTATAAGAATTCAGGTAAAATCCTCCGCGTAAAGTTTCCCTTTGAAATTTCATCCGCGGAGACCCTCCAAACGAAAACATTATGCCATAAAATGTTTGTTTCCCCGATAATAAATACTATATGTAAAAACTAGGTAATTCTCATAACTTACAATTCTTTCCCACGGATTATAGGGGGTTAGATCATCCTAAGAGGCATAGTTATTAGGCCTTTCAACTATACTGATCAAAATGACTATCTCAAAATTTCAATCAGATTACTTGGGGAAAAAAGGAGCATTGGAGGTAGGGAGAAGGGTCTAATTGCCTAAAATATTTTGGGTCACAAAATAGGGAATAAGAACTTTAAATTCAGTTTGAACTTTTTGCAGATGGAAGCTAGAAATCCTTATAATAGGGTTCTCTGATATGATAAATCTCCCAGTGCAATTTTTATGAACATTTGTTGACTTATAGTTTCCACCTTTTCTTGAAAATCTTGCAAGTTTTCTCAGGCTCGTAACTTTTGATGGATACATTAAACTTGAGGGATTTTATATATCCGGAAACAGCATACAAAACCAATCCTTTTGAAGTATCCATGTTATCAAAATTTTCTAAGACCCATATTACGAGACTTTTACGGCTTGATTAGATCAGTTTCTCTTGTAAATAAAACTCTCTAGTGAAAATCTGGAGAGGTATGACCGACGATATTGATGGTGAAGTAGCATTGGTGATTTGCATCTGTTAATACATATTCCAACAAAACCGAAACCAAATGAGGAATATGCAATTTCTTAAAACGTGGATCAAAGTAGGTGGCAATCGCGACGAGTGTGATGTGAAAAGGCCCTACAAGCCTAGAAGGCATTTTATCTAGCCAAGCCTTTCGGAGGTCCTCAGCACCATTTGAGAGTCCACCCTCACTAAACGTAGTTTCGGTTTGAGAAATGGCTATGCCAATGGCTACAGCTAAGTATATTGTATATCAGCATGTACGAGTCAATACATTGAAGAAAATCTTCTTCTTCTTGACCATTTGTGACACAATTTTCTACGTTGGATCTCTTCTACTGGACGCTCACCGGTAGACACCAGAAAAAGCTGAAAATATTCAAAAATACCCAAATATCGTTTTCGATATTTACGTTTCGATATTTAATATCCATATTTGGTCCGCAATATCGATATCCATTATGACCCAACATTAAAATCAATGCATTTATAAACACAGTAGGAAGGAATTAAATAACTCCAAAGTTTTTTTTCCTACTTTTCAGTAAGAGTCTGAAAACAATAAAAAAAAATGGAAATAAGATTTTGTTAATATGTTAAGCCTAATTAAGACCCAAGCTGAACTCAATACATTTACAAACACAGTAAGAGGGAATTAAATACCTCCAAAGTTTTTTCCAAATTTCCAGTAAGAGTTGAACAACAATACAGCACATGATCTTCACCAACGCAATAGATCCACTCGCCACGGGGTGATACAACGCACGCAACGAAATCACCACCTTCTCTTTTACCTGACGTGAAAGACCTCACTATCTAAAAAAATAAATGAAAATATGCTTTAAAAATGTAAAAATTGTACATCAAAGCTAACATTAACTGAATTCTGTCAGCCAATAAATTCAGAAAGGAGCGACTCAGAAGTCAAATCAATTAAATCTAGAAATAAGAAAACATTCAAAAAAAAATTAAAACATATTACTTGAGTACACTTGACTTTTAGTCACTCTTGTGTGTAAAAAAAAAAAAAAAAAAAAAAAAAAAAAATTCGATGCCTTTTTCTGTAAGAGTTTTTCTATAAAAAGAAAATATACTTATACGGAAAGAGACCCATTCTTAATGAGCCAAACCGTACTAATACTTTCGACGCAAAAATCCCCCATATCCAAAAATGATCCCTGCAAATTTAGAGATCATATTAGTGATATTTCAAATTTGATGGAGCAAAATTGCTCAAATCCAAATGGTGTTTCTTCTTTTGGGATTTGTCCCCTGGTGTCTCAATAAAAATAGAATCATACACATGAGACGGGAGCTCCATAAACCACTTTTGTTTTTGGTATGCACCAGCCCTGTGTCCCATTCATAAAAATTATGAAAAAAAATCTCAATTAACTATTTAAAAAAAGAAAGAAAAGGAGCATAATTTCAGGTTTTAAAGGAGAGAAATTTCACAAATTCAAAGGGAATTTTTCTTTTTGCATTCAAATCCCTCGGTGAAAAAAAACTATATACATGATACAGGAGCTGAATAAGACTCTTTTTGGTACTTGTATGATGTACCCCCATCGCTGAAGTTGTTCATGCATTGACGCACTGTAAACCGATTCTTCTGCTAGTTTCTTTAAAATTAGCATGAGAAAAGACAAAGAAAAGTGACAGAATAGATGAGAAATATACAATTCGGGTTATATATTTACATATTAGGGAGGGGTAAAGTATCTGGACAGTGTAAAACAATTCTTATTTCATAATATCGGAATAAGTGTAGATAACAAATTTTGCATGCAGACTCACTGTACTTTATACTCCCCCTCCCTTAATATGCAAATATATAGCCCTAAATTGTCTCTAAAGTATAGTATTTTTATCATACCTGGGTATATTTTATTAGGATTAACCTAACTTCACTTCTTGAGCGGTAAGGAGTATATCATACAAGTGCCCTCTTTCATATACGAATAAAAACTAATAGTATATGAAATAGGGAGAGGGTTTCAGATCTTCAGACTACATTTTATGATTCGACATATGACTTTGAAAAAATATGACTTTCCAGAGTTTTGGAAGAACTCCAAGATCTGATTGTATATTTTTTTTCGAAACCCTGTATATAAAAAAAATCAGTTCCTAGTTCTTGTGTGACGTGGACCCTTCTCCTGAATGAGCCACAAAAGGACAACTAAGAACTACGGCATCAAATGGGATAATACACAAAAATAATGCATTAGGTAGAAGTGACATACAAAATGAACAAATATAACTCCTAATAAATAAGCTTATAAATAATTGAATTTTTTCACCTAATTAACAAGCTTAGCTCTGCTGCGTATCCACGTGAAATAGTCATTGCAAAGTGACTGGGGTCAAAGCGATATGGCCATCTTGAAATTGAAAATCTTGAAGGGATTGCAAGAAATTAACAATTTCTTATTCATTTGCTTTTAAGAATAGTAGCGAAAATTGTCCAGGAAAGTAATATTTTCGTGCAAATGTACTACAAAATACAAGTTCTTACTTAAAACGGAAGTACTGAAACTTCAAAATAAAACTAAACGTTTTATTGTATTTGCTAGAAATTCATTTTGGGTCTTGATAAAACATAACTGGTCTCCCAAAGAGTCCAGAGAACTGGGACAATTTGACACAGATTGTTATCATGTTTTCATCAATAGCTCCAACCTAGTAGAGAATGAGCAATGGCACATAGTAAACACAAGTTAAGAGAAAAATTGTCATTTGGAGATCGTGTAGGAGTCAAAATAGGTGATTACTATTTTGATTGGTCTTGAGGGAATTTCAAAAATAACCTGAAACCCCTGACCAACTGCACCGGGTAGAAAAACAAATGTAACATTGAAATCGCTATTACCAAAAACCTTATTTAGAAAATTTACAGCCCACTGGCCTTAACCATAAGGGAAATCATTGTTTTGTATGGATAGCATTGATATATCCTCATTCCCTTTTGTTAGTTTTTCTCCGTTAATGAGGTACCAAAATATCCTAGAGAGCTTTTTAGAAACATTCACTTGAAAAATATTTACACATATTTTCATCTTTTCGTAAGATACAAAATATAATAAGGATGATGTCATATTGGGTACTAGCTGACCCCTGCCACGCGTTGTTGTGGCGCTTCGCACCCCAGCAACACGTAGAGAATCAGCTAGTCTCCCTCCTAATCCCATCAGACACCACCCCACCCCCTAAACCCCTAGACCTAGGTGTTTTTTTCCTATTTTTTATTTGTGTTTATTTTTTTTTTTAGCTTAGTTTTTTCTTCTTTTTCTTACAGAAGACAGTGTAACAGACAGACAGTACATGTTTATACATAACAAAAAATAATATATAAATTATGTCTTACTTGAATAACTCTTCTGTCTGTCTGAATCCCAGGAGTTAATTCTTTACCATATGTTCGTCTTTATACAGAATACTTCGGAGAATGAATTTATTATTCTTTAGTTAGAATGAATAAATTCATTAGCTAGAATGAATTTATTATAAAGTGGTCGCGAAGGGATTAAAATAGAAATTAGTGCCATGTCAGGTTTTCTAATAAAAAGCGCAAAATAGTGAAGGAGAGGGGTTCTTTTGAAGAAAACATAAGAAAGAAATGACGCCATTCGATTCTCTATTACTCTTTTTCCGAAACATATTTATTATGTTATAAAAGCAAATCTTCTCTCCATCCACCTCTTAATAGTCCATATGGCTCTCTGGTTTATACAAAACTATATGAAACACTACTAATGGAATTCGTAGTATATTGTATGCAAGATATTTCTATAAATCAAACTTGTATCTTTTTCAAACAGTTCGTGGTAACGAACTGTAGTAAGGAGCGACCCGCCTCAATAGTAACCGAAACTGTAAAAAATAGTGTTTTGATACCAATAGTTACATCAAAAGAATCGCATTTAAATGTTGATTTTAAATATATAAGCTTCATCAAGAAACCATCAGGTTTTTTACTGTTTTAAAAAGTTGAGAGAAAGAGTCAAACTTTAGCGTAGAGAGCAGGGCGTTGAGAAAGGAACAGCTTCATTCATATACGGAGTAATTTCTATTCGTTTTAAGTTTTAATGTTGCTCCTTAAATTCAAGTGAATTTTTTTTTTTAATTTAATTTCTGATTGAATCTGGCTACTCCGCTGAAAAATTCTTTCTCCCCAAGGATATATTCTGTAAACAATTCAATCGTGGTGAAAATTTACCCTGGACAGTTACCCTTAACACCTCCATGCGTAAAATTAAGTAGGCAATGAGAAAGCAAGAAATAAGAAGCATTTCCGATAGGAATTCCTCCAAATTCCCCTAGTGTAAAATTTTTCCTGAAAAATTTTCCCCTGAAAACTTCCTTCCCCATGAAAAATTATCCTTCTTGGGAGGGGGGGGGGTGTTAAGTTTAATATTGGATTATAATTCCCAATAGCAAATACTATAACTTAGACTTTTCCCAATAGTACTATAGGACTTTAATACTATAACTTAGACTTTTTTACCTTAAATCGCACTGGCCGGCGAATAAGGTTGGGTGAACATCCTGTAGATTCGCCGGATTTTCCCAATAGTACTATAATACTATAACTTAGACTTTTCCCAATGGGAAAAGTAACTTAGACTTTTCCTCAGGGGCTATGGGGGGGGGGAGTTTAATATCTCCAAAAATATATTTATTTGGCTTTTCGTCTATGCCGAACAAAATAGCTCAGTTTCAATTTTGATCGAACAATTTTTAGAAAAAAGGGAAATGGGAGTGAGCCTGGTTACCCTCTTTTTTTTTCGTGACTTAAATCGGGCACAAACTTTTAATTTTCGTCCAAATTTTACCCTTCTAGTATAATTTTCGTCCATACGATCACCCCCTGGAAAAACAAACAAATAAACACGCATCCTTGATCTTTGTTCTGGCAAAAAATATAAAATTCCACGTTTTTTCAAGTAGGCGCTTGAAAACCTCTTCAGTAGGATTCTATAATACACTGAATCTGATGGTGTGATTTTCATACAGGTTCTATGACTTTTAGAAGGTTTTACTCCTTTTTTCAAAAACCAGACGTTTTCTCAGGCTTGTAACCGTTCATGGGTAAGACTAAATTTAATGAAGCTTATATATTTGAAAAATCAGCATAAAACTTCGATTCTTTTGACTATTGGTATCAAAGTTCCGTTTTTTAGAGTTTCGGTTACTATTGAGCCGAGTCACTCCTTACTTACAGTTCGTTACCACGAACTGTTTGTTTTTAGTGCCTTATGTTAATATCATGAATTTTGATTATGTTTCTTTTGTCATTACCTCCTATCTTTTTCTTTTTATCATATTCCGTTTATTACTAATATTTACAACGAATCATTAATAAACTAAATTTAAGGATCTGAGTATGGTAAAATATGTCTAATTCCAATGTGTTTCTAACAGGTGATTGTTTGTTTGGCTAGTTCTGAGTTCTGACTACTTGGAATGGAAAATTTTCTATCAACAATTTGATTCCACTTTTCTATGCATTTTATGTTATTTTACATAAATTCATTTTACGTAAATATATTTTATTTTTAGTGCATCCAAGGACGAAAGGTAGGAAAGAATCGGAAAAAAATAAAGCAATCTATTTCTTCACTCAAATGGGTACTTCATTGGCGCAAGCGTTGTTTCAGAAATACTCTTTAGAAGTGTCGTCTTTTCCGTTTTTTTTAATTTATGTTTTTTTTTTCATATCATTGTTAGTTTTATGACATAACTTGGGTAAACCCATGTCACCTTTAAGAGCCAAAATGCTTTTAAGCCGACTACTTTTTTAAAATACATACACTGCAGACACTTTAATTGTCTCATTGTAGTGGCGACCCACAATAAAATCATGAAACGCTGCCCAAAACCTAATAGGATGAAGATAGGCTGAAACAGAAAATTTAAGAAAAGCGCGAACTTTAAGGGAGATAATCATAAAAGAAGTTCAAACTCAGTTAATACATTGGTGCACCTTAAATTCAGTAAGTCAGAGAGGCTAGAAATGTCCTCAACAAATTCTTTTGCTAAAATACTCTTAAAACGTACGAAAGAGAGTTTGCAGCATCGTGAGGTCCTGAAATTTGGGTTCAGAACGCGACTTAAGTCATTCACATGAATCAGATATAACAGTGGACCTAGGATCGATCCCTTTGGCACACCGAAATTTACCACGATATCGTTCAACGGATCTTCTCCTATGTACATGCGCCGATTGCTAAGCTAGGACTGGAACCATTTCAGTGCGTCTCCTCTAACGCTGATTTGTTCTAGTTTACCTAGTAGAATTCCATGATCCATACTGTCGAATGCTTTTTTTGATATCAAGTAAAATAGCAGGTGGAAAAAGTCCCAGGTCAAGAATTTTATTGATAAACTAGCAGTTGGGGTGGCGCTTCGCGCCACCCCAACACCTAGTTGGTGGGGCGCTTCGCGCCCCCTCGCGCGCGTTAATCGTTACGCGCCATTGTAGTTGTGTCCCTGTGTCCCACCTGTGATATATATATATATATATATATATATATATATATATATATATATATATATATATATATATATATATATATATATATATATATATATATATATATATATATGTTTTTAACTACGTAAAACATGCGAATATACAACATTCTTCGCTGTCCCATTGTCTGTGCATATAAATAGATTGTCAGGTTTACTGACTCTTGAACATGCAACATATAATTGTCCATGGGAAAAACAATCCGTATTCAGATCTATACCTCATTATTCTAATAATGTGTCCCTGTGTCCCGGTCGTCATTTATATTCCCTGTGTCCCGGTCGTCATTTGTGTCCCGGTATCCCAGTTTGTAATTTCTCTTTGAGTGTCGCGGTCGTCATTTATGTTCCCTGTGTCCCGGTTGTCATTTGTGTCTCGGTCTGTAATTTCTATTCGAACAATCCCTGTGTCCCGATCGTCATTTATATATCCCGCCTGTGCCCCCGGCGTCCCCGTTGTAGTTTTGTCCCTATGTCCCGGTCGTCATTTATATTCCCTGTGTCCCGGTCGTGATTTGTGTCCGGGTGTCCCAGTCTGTAATTTCTCTTTGAGGTTCCCGGTCGTCATTTATATTCCCTGTGTCCCGGTCGTCATTTGTTTCCCGGTATGTAATGTCATCAGTTGACAAACATGACGTCAGTCGACAAACAGCTTCATGACGCATACAGCTCAATCCTTATATTGACGTCAGTCGACAAACATGACGTCAGTCGACACACAAACATGACGTCACTCGGCACACACACAGACAACTTATTTTTATATATATAGATAGATAAGCTCAGTGACGTCAGCGCATCTTCAGTTGAATGCCCTGGTCTGAATCCAAATTGTCGTTGGTTGAGGAATCCCTTCGCTTCGAGAAAAGAGTAAAGTTGATTCTTCATATGTTTTTTGAAGACTTTGGAAAATACCGAGAGAATTGAGATGGGTCATTTTGAGGGCCATCTTTATGGAGAGGTACTATTCGCGCTTTCTTGAGGAGTGATGGAAATACCCCCTTCCGCAATGAGAGGTTTATCAAATGTGTTACGGTTGTAGTTCGTGTTTCAGAACTCAGATTTTAAATCCCGAACGGAACCGGTGACATTGGGGGAGTCGGGAGGGGGAAACCGGGAAACTTGGAAAACACTTAGAGTGGAGAGATCGAGAGGAAACTTGGTGGGACAAACGTTACAATACCGAACAAGAAGAGACTACAGGAACACTCTATTTGCAATTTTATCTTCGTAATAATTGCCAATAAACAAAGAACAGCGAGATCGGTAACTCTAGTACCGAGTCTGATTTTAGGTCCTGACCTCGTCAAAAGTGCCATATGAGCTCTTGGCTCTTGTTTTTTATTGCATTTGTTCGAAAGAGAAAACTAAATAAGGAAAGAGCAACCACTACCTGCTTCGTTGTAGCATATACCCCTGCTGGTATTTCAATAAGGAAAACTGTGTTGTTCTCCTTTATTCGACAATTATTTCTGAATTTAGCAATATGGTTATCCATATGCAAATTTTTTGGCAAAGGGTAAAAGCATGGTTTAAATGGTATAGAGAGTACTAAAAGGGTAAACAAAAGGAATATGTCGAATTTTATTGAAATACCAGCAGGGGTATATGCTACAACGAAGCAGGGGGTTATTATTGAAAAATTATTATTATTATTATTATTGCTGAAAAGTTCTTGTAGTCAATGCAATGCATGCTTCTCTAGCAGCCGAATCTATAAAGGTTCTGTAAATTTTCGATAGGGAGTCTTAAGTTCCACAAAAAACTGACCATTCAAGTCGTGGAAGTCTCATAATATTTTTACGAGGTGATCAGTTCCAAGGCTGGTGAGCTAATCAAACAGTTGGGGTTATATACCCTTAAGAAAGGAGTGACTCGGTCCAATAGTAACCAAAACTAAAAAAATTGGATTGTAATTGCAATAAATACATCAAAAGGCTTGACTTTCTGTTGATTCTGGAAAGTTCTTTAGAAGGGTCAAAAGATTGGGAAATCGTAATCGTCCCCACTCTTTGCACTAGAGTTTTTTAAAAGCTGAGTTGTGAGATAGAGTCGAACTTCAGCGTAAAGAGCGAGGCGTTAAAGAGGGAGCAGCCCCTTTCATATACGAAATAATTCCTGTTAGTTTTAAGTTTTAATGTCGCTCCTTACTTTCAGTTAATAAATTTGTTTTTTTTTTAATTTCTGAACGTTTAATCCGTGTTTTAATTTCGGCTCTCCGCAGATGAATAATTAGAACGGAATTTGCATATTTATTTATTTGGCTAAATAGCTTTCCCATAGTTTTGATTGAACGATTTTGAGAAGAAAGGATGGGGGGAGGAGGCTCAGTTACCCTCCAATTTTTTGGTACTTAAAAAGGCAACTAGAACTTTTCAAGTTTTACGAACGATTTCATCAGTAAAAGATATAGGTAACTTACGAATTAGCTCACGTAACAAACTTCTATATTCGTATGTTTTTATTACATATATGAGAGGATTCGCCCACTCGTCAATACCTCGCTCTTTACACAACAGCTTAAATTTTGTCCTAATTCCTTAAGAATGACCCCTGAATCCCAAAAGCCGTAGAAAAAATAGTTAAAATTACTAAAAATACTTTAGCGTAAAGAGTGAGGTGAAGTTTAAATTTTGAGGCTGCTCCTTACTTTCAGTAGAAAAAACTTTTCATATCTAATTGTTCATTGTTTTTTTAAAATAATATTAGAAAATGCTGCGCCCCCTTCATGAAAATCTCCTTCCCCCATGACAAATTCCTCAATGGAAAGTTTCCCCCACATAACCCCCTCTTTTCAACCCCTCCTCCCAACCAAACAATCCCCCCGAAAACGTCTGTACACTTCACAATAACCATTACTATATCCAAACACTGGTCTAAGTTTGTAACTTGTAGCCCCTCTTTCGGGGACTGTGGGGGAGTAAATCGTCCCCAAAGACATAGGTGTAGGGTTTTTGGACTATGCTGAATAAAATGGCTATCTCAGAATTTAGATTCGACGACTTTGGGAAAAAATGAGCGTGGGAGAGGATATAGATGCCCTCCAATATTTTTGGTCACTTAGAAAGGGCACTAGAACTTTAATTTTCGTTCGAGCGAGCCCTCTCACAAAATTCTAGGACCACTGTTTCGAAACGATCAACCCTGAAAAAAAAACGCATCCGTGATTTTTCTCTTTGCCAAAAAATACAAAATTCCACTTTTTTGAAGATAGGAGTTTGGAACTTGTACAGTAGGGTTCTTTGATACGTTGAATCTGATGGCGTGATTTTTGTTAACTTTTAGGGTGTGTTTCCCCCTATTTTCTAAAATAGGACAAATTTTCTCAGGCTCGTAACTTTTAATGGGTAAGACTAAACTTGATGAAACTTATATATTTAAAATCAGCATTAAAATCCGACTCTTTTAATGTAACTATTGGTATCAAAATTACAATTTGATATTGGTATAAAAAAAAAAAATTACCTGGTGAAGTGAACAATCCAGCAAGGCGTAAGAAATTACTTGACAGCCTTTCCCGGTCATGACTCAATGACTAGTGTTCAGGTCATTCGTGAAAAATTAGAGATTAATCTGGATAAAACCGTCTCCAAAGATTTGTGCAATGCCCTACCAAAAATATTGAAAATGCTACTGCAAAAGCCACCACTTATAAGTACCTAGGCATTGCTGTCTGTTTCAACGCTTACTTTAATTTTTTGTTTTTTAAAGAGTGCCCAGGAGCCGAAGAGACTGTAAGGTTCAGGAACTCTCGTGCTGTAAAGGAAAGTTTTGCTTATGCTCAATAGCTGGAGCTAGGAATAAGAAATGGTGTGAAAGTCAAAATTTTTTTGTCCACAAGTCACAATCATTACAATTATGGGTGGCAAAAACAAATTGAAAACAAACATTGAAATTACAACCTATAATTTCGCAGCAATGGATTTATTGATACTAGATCCGTTTTTTTTTTGGAATTTTATGAGTATATAAAGGTTAGAGAAGTTACAATAATGAAAAAAAAGTAGGATAACTGTGGGAAATATATAAAGGCAAGAAATTTATTTTCTATAAATGAAAAGGAAGAAAAAACAAGGAAAAGATTTACATTTAGAATATCTCAGTATGGAACAAACACCAAAGGATAAAAGAAGAAAAAAAAAAACAAAAAACAATTAGACAAGAATCATATGTAATTTTTTTTTTTTTATAATATAGTCTATCTATAAAAAAACCCTCTTTTAATGGTCAATTTTTGGCAAGATTTAAGAGTACGTTGCTGGACTCTCCCAGTTTTCCGTTAAGATTCTGTAAAGTTCTTTTGCAGCATAGTTAAGATTCTTCTATAGAATTTTCATTGGCGTTTCTATCTTGGAAATTGGCTCTGGCCTTCTAAAAAGACCCTAGAGATACCCATCAAAACACAGCAAGTATTCTAGCTTTGAACACTTCTCCATCTACCCAATTCTATCGCCAACATAAAAGCACTGTATACCAGTGCTGCAACAAGTACTCCAAATTTTTACTTAAGTATCAAGTAATAAGTACTTTCCAAATTCTTACTTAAGTATCAAATATCAAGTACTTGCCAAATATTATATTAATATTATTATATATATATATATATATATATATATATACATATATGATATCAAGCCTATGGTATCTTTTTAAAGCCATTCTGAAGCCTTCTTAGCCTCTTCCCTTGCCTATAAAATATCCCCTGTCATTCTTCTCTTGGAAATCTTAATCAAGAACCAGAATTTCCGTTTTATCGTTTTTAACCGTTTCCCTTGTTCGGCTGTTACACACCCAATGAAGTCCAAGAAAACAATCTTAACCAATTTTCAACACAACGGCTTGAAAGGAAAAGACTTTCAAAACAATTAAGCGCAGTCAAAAAAACCTTGATTGGATCAGGCATACCACATGATAGGATTAATACAATGCACGTAGAGTTGAACTTCTGGCGATTAGTGTTCAATCAAATCTGGCACGTTTGAAAAAATACAGCGTTATTCTGAAACATGTGACAATGATGGAAAAAATACTGAAAGTATTGTTTTCCATTGTTTGGCTGGTACACACCCAATGAAGTCCAAAAAATAATCTGAACCAACTTTCAACACAACAGCTTGAAAGCAAAAGACTTTCAAAACAATTAAGCTAAGTCAAAAAACTTCTGATCGGATTCGACAGATCACATGACAGGATTAATACAATTCACATAGAGTTGAACTTCTGGCGATTAGTGTTCAATCAAATCTGGCATGTTTGAAAAAATACAGGGTTATTCTGAAACATATGGGAATGGTGGAAAAAATATTGAAAACAGAAAAAAAACTTTGGTTTGGCTTTAAAACAGATAAAAGGTAATAAAGTAGTTCATTCTCTGATCAAATAAGTAAAAACCTTAGCAACAAAAAAAAACTCAAATTCAAAAATAAGGAGCCAAGTGAGTTAGTTGCAAACTAAAGCTCAATAATCAAAAGTCAAAAATCAATTGATGGCATGTCTCGCCCTCGGCACCTTTACAAGGAAAGGCCTCAAGTTTTCAAGTTAAATTTCAGATACGCTATGAAAATGTATGGCATCTATATCCTTTGGCTGGTTTTCACTCAAGCAAGCCGCATGGTGTGTAGTCAATTCAGATGGTCGGTAAAACTCCCTACAAACATATATTATAAAATCACGGGCTTGCAGCAAGCCCGCTGATTCAGACGCATTCCATACGGCTGGTCAAACTGCAGAATGAATGAATGAATCAATGAATGAACTTTATTATCCGTAAAAGTATAAAAAAACACAAAGTACAGAGTATTATAAATAAACAAAAACGATAAACAGCAAGAAAAAAATTCAAACTAACAAAAGTCAACATGGACTAATTAACCAGCATCAATATGGAAAAAAGGCTGCAGAGGGTCGTAACAGTGAATAAAGTAGATAGTCTTTTTACATATATCATCACTGGAAGACCGAATCCAAGAAGGCATATCTATTAAACCAAATCGAACCATTATTTTTCTGTTTTGGTGCCATCTAGGAAGCCGGAGGAGGATTTTGCAATATCTGAAATAAGCCACACGTAGAGTATGTCGATCTTTCTTATGAAACAGATGAGCCATGCTTCAGGAAAGCACAGGGGCGCAAAAAGCGTTATAAATCATGCACAAACCGATGCGGTTGTAACGGCTTTTGTTTGGGGATATTTGTCTGTAAGCGACGCATAAGTTTTTCACGGCTTGATTCACTAGGGATGAAAAGGTAGTGGAAAGTTTTGGACCGTAACACAGACCAAGCCAACTAACTAAAGAAGAACATGGCAGAATTGCAGTCCAGCAGCGAATGGAGCGACCGCATAAGGGCTATTAAATCAAATAAACTCGCATTTAGACGCATTAACTAACAGTCCAATCTTAGATAGTGCATTGGTTAATCCTATAATTGAAAAGAAAAACCCATATTAAAGTAAGAAACATAACTTTTAAGGGGACGCAGGTATGCTGCAAGCACACACTTAAATATACTAGAAGACAATACGGCAGAAATTGCAACCTATCTATTTCTAGGAGCAGTTTTCAAACAGTTCGTGGTAACGAACTGTAGTAAGGAGCGACCCGGCTCAATAGTAAACGAAACTCTAAAAAACGAAATTTTGATGCTAAAATATACATCAAAAGAATCAGATTTTCATGCTGATTTTATATATATAAGTTTCATCAAATTTAGTCTTTGTCATCAAAAGTTACGAGCCTGAAAAAAATTACCTTATTTTAGAAAATAGGGGAAAACACTCCCTAAAAGTCAAAGAATCTTAACGAAAATCACACCATAGCATTCGTCGTATCAGAGAACCCTATAGCAAAATTTTCAAGCTCCTATCTGCAAAAATGTGGAATTTCGTATTTTTTTCCAGAAGACAAATCACGGGTGCGTGTTTATTTGTTTGTTTGTTGTTTTTTTTTTGTTTTTTTTTCCAGGGGTCATCGTATCGACCGAGTGGTCCTAGAAGGTCGCAAGAGGGCTCATTCTAACGGAAATGAAAAGTTCTAGTGCCCTTTTTAAGTGACCCAAAAAATCGGAGGGCACCTAGGCCCCCTCCCACGCTCATTTTTCTCCAAATTCAACAGATCAAAATTTTGAGATAGCCATTTTGTTCCACATAGTCGAAAACCATAATAACTATGTCTTTGGGAATGACTTACTCCCCCACAGTCCCTGGGGGAGGGGCTGCAAGTTACAAACTTCGACCAGTGTTTACATATAATAATGGTTATTGGGAAGTGTACAGTCGTTTTCAGGGGATTGTTTTTGGTTTTGGGGGTGGGGCTGAGGGGAGGGGGCTATGTGGGAGGATCTTTCCTTAGAGAAATATGTCATTGGGGAACAGAAATTCAATGAAAAGGTTGGAGGATTTTCTAAAATTACTATAAAAAAAGAAAAAATAAACATGGAAAAGTTTTTTCAATTGAAAGAAAAGAGTAGCATTGAAACTTAAACGAAGAGAGATTATTACGCATATAAGGGGTTCTAAAAATACTTTAGCATAAAGAGCGAGGTATTTAGGAGGAGATAAATACCTCGCTCTTTATGCTATAGTATTTTTAGTAATTTCAACTATTTATTCTACGGCCTTTCTGATTCAGGGGTCATTCTTAAAGAGTTAGGACAAAACTTAGGATTTAGTGTAAAGAACGAGGTATTAACGAGGGTACAAACCCCCTCATATACATAATAAAAATTAAAGAATTTAAAATTTTGTTACATAAGTTAATTCTAAAGTTACGTATATTTTTTACTAATAAAAAAATTCGTTAAAAATTAAAATTTATAGTTGCCTTTTTATGCAACCGAAAAATTGCATGGCAGCTAGGCCTCCTTCCCCATCCCTTATTTCTCAAAATCGTCTGATCAAAACTAAGAGAAAGCCATTTGGCCAAAAAAGGAATTAATATGCAAATTCCGTTTTAATAATTTATGCGTGGAGAGTCAAAATCAAACATGCATTAATTCAAAAACGTTCAGAAATTACATAAAAAAAATAAGAGCTAAGAGCTCCTATGGCACTTGTGACGAGGCGAGAAGAGCTAAGAGCCAAGAGATCATATGGTATGAGCTCTAACAAAATTCTATGAATCAATAGATTGATTTAAAAAGGAAAATAAGAGGCTTAATGCCGGTCAAGATTTAAAATAAGAGCTCTGAGTCACAAAGTCCTTCTAAATATCAAAATTTATTAAGATCCGATCACCCACTCGTAAGTTATAAATACCTAATTTTTTCTAATTTTTCCTCTCCCTTTTGCCCCCCAGATGGTCGAATCTGGGAAAACGACTTTATCAAGTCAAATTGTGCAGCTCCCTGAAATGCCTACCAATTTTCATCGTCCTAGCACGTCCAGAAGCACCGAACTCGCCAAATCACTGAACCCTCCCCCCAACTCCCCCGCATAAGGTTTGGTAAAATTTAGCATCTTCTCATCATTAACGCAGCAACTCTCGCCACAGATATCAGTGATTATTCTAAGGATTTTAGTGAGATCAAATTCCTTTCGGGGGGGGGGGGTACTGCTTATGATCCCTATATAGGCATTTTAAGACACCGTATTATTTAAAAATTAGGGACTTCCGTACAATCCAGAAAATACTCGAGAAGTTCGCCGAATGTAAGATCTAAGAAAACTGGCTTCATAGCCACAAAGACAAATCTCGGGTGGCAGAATGTGTTAGACTTGTTTTAGCACAAAATAATGCTATAATGACCGAAGTTGTCAAAATCACTAACACATCATTTACACAGCAACTGTCACCACAGATCTCAGTGATTATTCTAAGGACTTTAGTAAGGTCAAATTCCTTTGGGGGAGGGGGTTACTTCTTAAGATTCCTATGTAAGTGTTTTAAGACATCGTATTATTTAAACATTAAGTACTCCCGTACAATCCAGAACATACCCGAGAAGTTTGCCGAATGTAAGATTTAAGAAAACCGGTTTCATAGCCACAAAGACAAATGGCGGGTGACGGAATTTATTAGACTTGTATAATTTCGGCTATATATTTGCACATTAAGGCGCGGGGGAAAGGTTAGGTTACTTTACCCCCATCCCTTCTAATGTGCAAATATATAGCCTAAATTATATTATTATATGAACTAAAGTATGATATTTTCATCATGTTTAGTATGTTTCATTATGATTTACATAACTTAACTTCTCGAGTATGTTCTGGATTATACGAGAATACCAAAAATTGTAATTCAGTGGATGATGACGTAGGAGAATCGTAGTGGTAAATGATATGGATGATTCAAGTGTAATAAATACTATTTAAATAGTTAGATAGATAAAATGACTCAAATTAGCATAAAATAATGCTGCAATGACTGAATTTGTCAAAATCTATTATTTATACATCAGCAGCTTTGCTGAGGGCCACCGCTAACAACGATTCAAAACAAATTCGGGTAGAAGAAAAAGTTTTTGAAAGGCTACATTTATCTAATATTTGTTTGCAGTTATTATTACGCCTGGGTGAGTTTTATGCTTTACTAACATACTGCCATTTCAAATCTCATCGGTGTTCAGTACATTGCCAAGAACTTCTCTCCTGGCAACGCTGTCGAAATTTTTAATTTTATTCGTACTTGGAAGAAAACGTTGGCTCCTTGAAATATATTCCATAATCTTTGGATCCTAGGAGAGGGGTAAGAGGAAGCCCTGAAGTTAGGTCTACTAGACCCTTCAAAAAAAGAAAATATTGACCTCAAACGGCACTTTTTCTCTCCCCTGACGGTAATGCTTAAATGCAGATATTGGCTCTTGTCTGATTAAGCAACTATTGGAGGCAAAACCATAACTTTTTTCTAGTTTGATATCACTAAATTGCGTTTCTTGAGCTAATATAATTTCCCGACTTTCCAAGCTTGAAAAGAGTATTTCAAGGAACAGGTAATGTATTTGGTAATGACCATTGTAAAGAAGTGGTCAACTTCAAATTCCTTAAAATATAATCCATTTTGTTTCAATATTTGGATTGAATTTAAGTGAAGTTTAGCTTGTATCCCTTAGAGGTAACCAGCCACTTGGGAAGACACAAACTCAGCAGTTCTGGCATTATCTGCTGGTTAAGGGCGAAGAATTGATATCTTTGGCGATCAAGTGAATCGGCAAAACATAGAGGTTTTGTCCCTTGATAGTTGATAGGATATTCTAGAACCTTTTGTTATACGTGAAGTTTCGTTTGTTAGTTTCTTTTTATGTCAAAATTCAATTATTGGAAAATGAAGACAGGAATTGAGTTTAGTTAATTAGCTTTCCGGAGATAGAAGTTCGGTTTCTTGTGCATTTTCTCACAATATTTGGTGGAGTTTGGCTTTTCTACACAGTAATTAGGTCACTTTTCTTGTACACACCTATACTTAAATGCAAGATGAGATATTTTTAGGACAAGAATAAGGAGACTCACGAGAAAATAAAGAACAAATTAATCATGAAAAACCGCAACCTATGAAATCTGCAGACGTAAAATAAAGCAGGTGACAAGAAAATTGAAACACACATAGATAAATCAGTGAAGTAATATTTATCACAACTCTCATTTAGTGTGGATAATTACATGGGCTCTATAAGGCATCTTCGAGTACATACTTCGTGAAGTTTAGTGTCAGTAAATAAAAGCGAAAACAAATTTGTTATGGCTTTCTTTTTCAAACAGTTCGTGGTAACGAACTGTAGTAAGGAGCGACCCAGCTCAATAGTAAACGAAACTCTAAAAAACGGAATTTTGATGCTAAAATATACATCAAAAGAATCAGATTTTCATGCTGATTTTAAATATATAAGTTTCATCAAATTTAGTCTTTGTTATCAAAAGTTACGAGCCTGAAAAAATTTGCCTTATTTTGGAAAACAGGAGAAACACCCCCTAAAAGTCACAGAATCTTAACGAAAATCACACCATTGCATTCGGCGTATCAGAGAACCATATTGCAAAATTTTCAAGCTCCTATCTACAAAAATGTGGAATTTCGTATTTTTTGCCAGAAAACGAATCACGGGTGCGTGTTTATTTGTTTGTTTTTTTTGTTTTTTTTTTCAGAGGTCATCGTAACGACCAAGTGGTCCTAGAATGTCGCAAGACGGCTCATTCTAACGGAAATGAAAAGTTCTAGTGCCCTTTTTAAGTGACCAAAAAATTGGAGGGCACCTAGGCCCCCTCCCACGCTCATTTTTTCTCCAAAGTCAACAGATCATAATTTTGAGATAGCCATTTTGTCCCGCATAGTCAAAAACTATAATAACTATGTCTTTGGAAATTACTTACTCCCCCAGAGTCCCTGGGGGAGGGGCTGCAAGTTACAAACTTTGACCAGTGTTTACATATAATAATGGTTATTGGGAAGTGTACAGTCGTTTTCAGGGGACTTTTTTTGGTTTTGGGGGTGGGGTTGAGGGGAGGGGGCTACGTGGGAGGATGTTTCAAAAATAGTCGAAAACCATAATAACTATGTCTTTAGGAATGACTTACTCCCCCATAATCCCTGGGGGAGGGACTGCAAGTTACAAACTTTGACCCGTGTTTACATACAATAATGGTTATTGGGAAGTGTACAGACGTTTTCAGGGGGCTTTTTTGGTTTGGGGGGTGGGGTTGAGGGGAAGGGCTACGTGGGAGGATCTTTCTTTAGAGAAATATGTCATGGGGGAACAGAAATTCAATGAAAAGGGCGCAGGATTTTCTAAAATTACTATAAAAAACAATGAAAAAATAAACATGGAAAAGTTTTTTCAATTGAAAGTAAAGAGTAGCATTGAAACTTAAAACGAATAGAGATTATTACGCATATGAGGGGTTCTAAAAATACTTTAGCATAAAGAGCGATGTATTTAGGAGAAGATAAATACCTCGCTCTTTATGCTATAGAATTTTTAGTAATTTCAACTATTTATTCTACGGCCTTTCTGATTCATGGTTCATTCTTAAAGAATTGGGAGAAAACTTACGATTTAGTGTAAAGAACGAGGTATTAACGAGGGTACAAACCCCCTCATATACATAATAAAAATTAAAGAATATAAAAGTTTACGTAAGTTACTTCTTAAGTTACGTATATTTTTTACTAATAAAAAAATTCGTTAAAAATGAAAATTTATGGTTGCCTTTTTATGTAACCGAAAAATTGCATGGCAACTAGGCCTCCTTCCCCATCCCTTATTTCTCAAAATCCTGATCAAAACTAAGAGAAAGCCATTTAGCCAAAAAAGGAATTAATATGCAAATTTCATTTTAATAATTTATGTGTGGAGAGCCAAAATCAAACATGCATTAATTCAGAAACGTTCAGAAATTACATAAAAAAAAACTAGTTTTTTTAACTGAAAGTAAGGAGCGACATTAAAACTTAAAAAACAGAAATTACTTTATTTACTGCTCTGTTTTATTTGTTTGCTACACTCAACCCGAATCAGACTTTTTTTTTTGCAAGTTTAATGGGGCCGTCTAGTATCAGTAAATTCTCCACGATAAAACGCTACTGTGAGTAGATCTTTTGCCTACAAAGCAAAAATAGATTCAAAATTGTCTAAGACACAGCCTTTTTCCGCTTACTTAAATTTTAGAAAATGAGTAAATAAGCAAGGTAAAAAGCACAACTAAATAAAGCATTCCACTCCTCTGAATGAATCATAGCTAAATAGACTTTCTTTTGCGCCAAACTGAACCAAAAATAGCCAAGAATGCTCAAAATGTAACCAAGATATGCTCCTTTAATGTAAAATGTAACCATGAAGTTCTAATAAATGCTCCTTATGATTGATTGCCACTATCCCAGGAAGAATTTTAGTCATAGGGAAAGTGGCAACGACTGTTACAGATATTCTGTAACAGAATATGTTGCCACTTAGCACAATTTTGGGCGTGTGCAAATTTGAGCATGTTGGAATTACAATACGATGAAGAGGATAAAAATTTTAGACTCGCACCAAACGTTGAACATCTCATAAAAGAAGAGCAAGTTTTAAGTTATGTCAATTACACAATGAATTTCTGAAATTTATATATAGACTCTCGCTGGTATTGAATTTGTATGTTACCTCCTTTGTATTAATCTTCATTAGCCAAGTGTAATTTTTAATGTGATCTTTTTCAGAAGTAAGATGCAGAAGATATTTTAGTAAATTCAGTATTATTAGAACAAGGCTAATGATTGTGATGCCAGTGAGCTGCTCGAAGCAGTCGTACTTTTTAATGTCTTGCGAGCAGTAGCTAAATATGATAAAATCAAATTTAAATATATTTTGGAAGTGTAAATAAAATTTTTAAACCAAATTACCGTATTTTTTTAATAAAAATAACTTTTTTTATTTGTGTTAATGAACCAAATTCACTGTCACGTTTGTCTAAGAGGATTTATTTTTGCAATGTTGTGTCTATGCTTTGTCTAGCCATTCAACAGTCTGCACAAGTAACAAAATGTATCAAAATAAATCATCAGGGTTCAGCCAATAAAAAAAAATGGAAAAAAAAGTAAAGGATGTTTTCACTTGTAGCTAATCTGGCCATATTATGTTTCTAAGTATTTGCCAAAAAAAACGGTGGCACTGGTCGAGATAGCTCAAAGAGTTAAGGTGATTGGTGCCACTGGGGTTTTAGGAGTCTCGGCAAAATGCAAGCTTCCACATTTGGCAATAAGCCTAAGACAAGAATAATACAGAGCGATGATCGAGCTGGATGTCTACAGGTTTCCTCAAGAAAGAATCACACTCAACTTTCTCGTACAAGAGGACCGAATCATATCGAGATAGTTCCATCGTGGAGAGATTTATTTTGGCATCTATACGGCTCAACTCCCAAGCAATTTTCAGCAAAAATTATGCACGGTAAATAAGGCAAGGATTATTCGTAGAAACGCACACTTACCTAGGTAAATAACAGTATCACAACTCATTTCACTGCTCGATATTTCAGCAGAGGTTGATCCCTCATCTCCAGAGGTCTTCATATAATTATCTGGAGATCCTCCTCGCATGTAGGACGTTGGTAAACCCTAAACATAAACATTAAGCAAATCAATTCCAGTAAAAAGGACAAACTAATAAAGCGTTGAAAATCTATGGAACACACAAAGTTCAAAAGAATTTGAAGATAATTTAAAAGTTACAACTGTTTCTAGTCAATGACGTGTGCATAAGTTACTCTGCTGTATTGGTTTTTGGGAGGTTTTTGTAGATTTACTTTAAACCAGATATAAAAATATAACTAAACCACCATCCTTTCATTCAAGTGGTCCTGTTATATAATCTTGACACATCATAAAATATCAAAAAAGGAAAAAATTATGTGGAAAAATAATTAAAGCAGAAGTTGTCCCATACTTTTTTGGCTTAATTTGATATTCTTCCTACAAAATAACCCTTCCTCCTCATTCCCCTTGAAAATTTTTATCTAATTGTAAAATAGAGAAACCAAAGGGAAATTAAGATAAATAAAAAAGAAAGAAGAGAAGAAGGAACTCGGGACAATTCTAACTATATTCCAAAACACGCCTAGAATAAATTTGTAAAATCAAACAGTTCGTGGCAGCGAACATTAAGTAAGGAGCGATTTCGACTCTAAAAAAAATAACTTTTGATGACAAATGATACATCAAAAGAATTCACTTTTTATACTGATTTTAAATATATAAAGCTCATTAAGCTAATATTACGTATTAATCGCTACGAGCCAGAGAAAATTTGCCTGATTGTCGAGAACTTCGGAGAGACCTCCATAAAAGGCACAAAATATTAATGAAAATCCCAGAATTAAATCCCAGAATATTAGAAAGCCCTACTATGGTGGTTTCAAGCTCTAATCTACAAAAACGTAGAATTTTTTTCCAGATGAAAGATCTAGGATACGTGCTTATTTTTTTTTTTTTTTTTCCCTGGGGCAATTGTATCAAACCGACGGCCTCGGATATCGGAAGAGGGCTTCTTTGAACGGAAATAAAATGATCTAAAGCCCTTTCAAAGTGATCAAAAAGATTCTGCAACGAGAAAGTAGCGTTTTCTGCCAATTTGGGGCACTAAACTACGATTTCGCTCCATTGAGGACTAAATTGCTGTTAATTTAAAATTCCGAGATAGTCTATTAAATTTAGAAGTATATAAAAAGTAGATATTGAGCTTCCCGGTTGCAGAGGAAGTAATGCCACGCGTTTTGCGCATTCTTTCGTAAAAAGTCACGTTGTCCGTTCAAGTAAAGTCTCTCAAGACCGGAAAATCTTCTGATTTACGTCTGTTGGACGATACCCAATACTTTTTTTGAATAGGGCTTGATGACTTTTTGAAAAGTTTCTTTGTTTAAACTATTGATTGCTTAGTTCTAATAAAGATCTGTCAATTCAAAATTTGCTTGGTTCTGACTTGAAAGTCTGATTGCCTGTTATTTAATTAAGTAAAAAAAATTACCCTTTAATGGCTTTTCGAATAGAAAAACCTTCTGATACCCAACTAGTGGTCATGTACTCGATTGCAAGGGGTGAACTGGTATCATACACTATAGTTGTCGACATAGGTGTCACGTACGGGTGGAGGGAAGACAGCCCTACCTATGTGTTTCAAGCCAGTCGGGTGAAAAATTTGAGTCGGTAAAATATCAACGCAAAGTACCACTTTTGGTACTAGAGGGTAAAAAGTACCCTCGCTCAAATTTTTGTATTAGGGCAAATGGACTGATCAATGAAAGAAGAGAAATCCCAGCTGGTGTAGAACAAAACAGTAATTGTAATAACAATATCACCCAGATCAGTCGGTAAAGATGACCAGCCAATAAGTAGAAATCCATTGCCCCCAGACATTCTGGCTAAGGCCACCTTTGGTTGGTGCCAGACCAAATCAACGAGGGAGTAATTACTCGTATTCTTTTGTCCCACCTTGTTATTTCAGTGCACTTCTAACATAGGGCAACTCTTTCGCAGGTTCAAATTATTTTTTTGAACCTAGCTATGATACCATTACTTGAACCCTCCTATGATAACTCCACCCCAAAAACAAGAAAAAAAAATCAAGATAAATAAGAATGTAAAATAAATACTATAGGGTATTCTCCCTATATTTTGAAAAGTAGGCAAAATATTTCAAGATTCTTTCTTGTGTTCATATTTTCTTTTTGGCTGTTTAGTTTTGCACGTGGTGAAATTTTCGGCTAGGGGGGGGGGGCTCACGGAGGGAAATATTGGAGGAGTTTTCAGAGGGCCACTTTGTTTGATTGGGAATTTTTTTACAGGAGGATATTTCCAAGGGAAAATTTACCGAGGGAATATAACATCCATTAATCTAAAGGAAAAGCTTATATTTTAACGAGGCTTATTTTGACACGTCGAATTGACGAGTATTTTCACAAGGCCCTATTACCATAAGGTATCCATGCAAATATTTATGTGTTGTGTAATATTTAACACATAAACGCTAAAATAAGCTGAATAAGCTAACTATAAATAAACCACTTTTTATTTCCTTAATCATGTCCAAAGACTATTTGTATAAAACCCAAAAGCACATATATACACTTATTCAAAAAAAAGAAAAAAAAAGAAAAAAAAACAAATTTGACATCATGTTACTCGTTTAAGGCAAAAAGCCATTTCAATCAAAATGCTTGAGCATTGTGCAAGTTAGGTTTACTTTTGCAGCCATTAGGGTAGCCATTAGTCATTAGGGCAAGGGCCCCCAAGGGTATGAGTAACTACTTATTTTATTCAGAAGGACTAATAAATAAATCCTTGAGGATAAATAAATTTGTTAGACATTGTTGAATTCAAGATCATAAGGCTATTTTTATCCTGAGATGAATATATGTTGTTTTCCAAAAGACATCTCAGGAAAATGACCAAAAGTTATAGAAATAATATTTCTTATGAAAATATTAATTTGTCAATTATATTAGAAAGATGAGAACGTTATACCTTGATAGACTACGAATCGAACAGAAATCTCACTGATTTTTTTTTAAAGATTCCCTTTTTTATACAAAAGAAAAAAAAATGAGGTACATAGCATATTTTAGGGCAAAGGCTCATTGATAAATTTTAAAAGAAACAAAGACAAAGTAACGTTTCGAATAAAACATTGAGCAAAAGTAAATCCAATTGCTTGACGGATTATATTCCCTACTATTCTCTATATCCTCTATCAAACTAAGATCAAATAGAGCCTAAATTTTGGAATATTTGGAAAGGACTCTTCTGAAATGGAATAAAAAGTTTTAATATTTTTTTTTTTTTTAATAAGTCAGAAGTGATTGAAAGGTAACAAGGCTCATTAATTAACTCTTTGGCATATAGTCCATTCGCTACAAAACAATAAGTGAAACTGGAGGTCAAAATGGTTTTTTGAATGAGAAAGAATGAAATGATGTCAAAATTTGCTGCTCATGGGCCCACTCCCCTCTATTTGTGCTGTTATTTAGCTCAAATGGCCCACTTATTACGTGTAAGCTGAGACTTCAAGCCGAATCTTCCGATATACCATATCAATACAATTCTACTTACTCTTATCTTACGTCTGCGAACACGATGAAGCCGCGTTGCCAACTGGACAGTGTTCAGCGCCTGGTGATATTCTGTCTGCCCACCAGAAACCCGAGCGTGAGCAATGACTGTTGTCTGGCACGTGACAACAATCCTAGAAAAATTCCATAATAAATCAATTTAGCGATTTAATTCCAAGGTTTTGTTGGAATGGAATCGCAAGAACCGGTAAGAATTTTACCAAATAAATAGTTATTTGTTAATTTCAAGAAGATGTGAACAGAAATTAAATAAAATCCAGAATTTCGGAGAGAAAAGACCCCAACCTCCCCCCCCCCACCCCGGGTACTTTTATACCGTTTTAACTGCGTTTGGCTATACCGATCGTGAAATTGCTATGAGGAGCCTCCTTTAGAATGTTGTTAAGCTTATTCTATAACGCATAAATAATTGTAATATAAAATCCTCAATGGACTACCTCACAACAGGAAAAAATGCCACAGTCTCATCGCTAGGATGTGTTATATTTCGTTACCTATTGTGTAACACATAAGAAAATCCATGCACATTATTTTCTTTTCAATCTCTGACCCGTGGGTAGTGGGGCGAGGTCTGTAATTCTATATTTAATCTCTGAACAACACTGAACTTGAAGAGAAGATGAAAACTTGGCAAAACAAGGTCAGAGCAGCTTGAAAAACAAGGTCTTTTCAATCTCTGAACAACACTGAACTTGAAGAGAAGATGAAAACTTGGCAAAACAAGGTCAGAGCAGCTCTTGTTGCGACACATACAAAAGGGTTTCTTCATAAACAATAAATAAGGCCATATGCTAAGAGAAACATTAATCTTTACTAAGTCAACCCTTTTGTATCCACAATTCATCAATCAAACAACTAACAAATTTTTAAACAGCAGCGTGGGGTCTAGGATGAACAGGAGGAAAGTGGGGTGCCATATGGAGACCCCAACTTTCTGATGAAATGCTGCATCGTAATGAATGCTTTAACGACAACTTTAAAAAGCCGAAACAAAATATTTATGATTCTAATCGGCGATGAGATTCAAAACTAATTTTAGAGAGATGTTCCGAACACCATTTTTTTCGTTAAAGGATAATTATGCTATAGTGTTACAGCATTAGTTTGAGGGGCATTGGCCCCATTTTATGAAGAACAGTTTATGCTATTTTGAACTTCTAATTTTGCTCTGACTATATGTCAACAGGGTAGTATCTTTTCGTGAGCACCATGAAATAGAGCCATGTCTCATTTTTTTTACATCTTTCTTATAAAATTGCAAATTTTCTCAGTTTATTTCTATGCATAAATAAATCATCTACAATGTCATTACACTGTATTCTGTATTTATTTAAAAGATTGATAAAACTAAAAAAAAACTCAAACGAGGCTTATTGAATAAATATAGAATTACAGACCTCGCCCCACTATCTCGTTCGATATCTCGGAAAGGGTTTATGTTAAGAGAATGAAACTTTCAGGGATGAATCTACAGACTAAAGTATGTTCCGGGAAGGTATTTTGAAGCAACTACCTCTACTCTTTCTCCCTCTAGAGGGCCCTGACCTTTGCTGACCTTTAAAAATATGTGTCTTATAAAATTGAAACCTTGCAAAATAGATCTTCTGCTTAATTGAAGTACAACAAAATTGTTTTCAGCTTCATAACTTTGCTCAGTTCTATTTTATAAGGTTTTAAAGATATGCAAATATATTTCCTAAATTTTGAAAAAAAATGTTGATATGGCTCAAAATTCTACTCAAATAACAGGAATTGCATTTTCAGAACTAAAGGCAGAGAAAAAGCAACTAGTAACTGAAAATTAAGATAAAATGTTGTTTTGTCAAAATTTCAATAGGTTTAGACCTGTCATGTAGGCAAATTTCAGGGCCCTCTAGAGGGAGAAGGAGTGGAGGTGGATACTTTAAAATACCTTCCCGGGACATACTTTAGTCTGTAGATTCATCCCTGAAAGTTTAATTTTCCTAACCTAAACTCTTTCTGAGATAGCAAGAAGTCAATTAACTAGAATTTTACCATTTATTTTTTATTATTGACTTCCCCATCGATTTGTTATGATTATTCGATCCAAAAAAAACATTGTACGTCCCTTTAGTAAGAATAGCCTACTCTTTTAAGGCGGGGGACTGTCCAATGGGGGTTGATAGCTATGATCATGTAGGCTAGTGCCTCATAGAATACAAGGCATTCAGGGTGCCGAGTGAGCGTTTTAGCTAGAAAATAGACGAGTGTCGGCATATTCTTTGAATCCATATCAGATTTCTTTGCTTCTCGGAGCCCTTAGCCAATATTTCTGAAAGGCGAGGATAAAAAATAAAGGTGAATTTGGTAAATGAAAAAGTTACTTCTGTAAAACAATTAGGGGTGGGGAGTGAGAGGATGCAGGGGAAAATTTACAGATAGTTTATGACTAGTAGGCGAAGCCACATCTAACTGTGACCTCTAAGATTCTGATCCATTAGACTTGAGCCCCTTCCCCTGCCAAGGCGTAAATTAATGAAAATGTTGGGAGATGAAGAATATGTTCCTTTTCTTAATCTTTTCAACGAAAGTACAGTTTTTTTTTTCAAATTTAAACCGCTCCCTAACCCAGTCGGCAGAAGTAACCTATACCAACCTCTTTCCCAATTAGGCAAAGAAGACTCCTGGGGGTGGAATTTAAATTGAATGGAAGAGTATTCTTGGTAAATGTTTAGTTTCGTTCCAGTTTAGAGCACTTAGAAATGTCAATTCTGGAAGCGCATCCATTTCTGGTTGACCCTCCTCATCCATGGGGCAAACTAAAAATGTATAAATTGGGCCTTCTTACAGTAAACATTTCCTATAGAGCGAAGCATACTAGTCTATGAGACCTGTGGGTAGCAGGCCGAGGTCTGTATTCTATATTTATTCAATAAGCCTCGTTTGAGTTTTTTTAGTTTTATCAATCTTTTAAATAAATACAGAATACAGACCTCGGCCCGCTGCCCACGGGGCTCATGGACTAATACCCTTCACTCTATTGGTAATGTTACATCTAAGGAAACCCACTTTACGCATTTTTAGTCTCGTTGGAGGGGGATTTTAGAAACCTAAAAAATGAATAGCCTACGCTTCTCTAATAATGACAAAGAAATAATCGTCAAAAGAAATAATATGCGATCGTCAGAATCTTGCTATATGCAATAATACCCACTTTAGAGCACTTGGAACGAATCTAAACATTTACCGTATTATTCTTACCAGTTCTTGCGGTTCCATTCCAACAAAACCTTGGAATTAAATCGCTAAATTGATTTATTATGGAATTTTTCTAGGATTGTTGTCACGTGCCAGACAACAGTCATTGCTCACGCTCGGGTTTCTGGTGGGCAGACAGAATATCACCAGACGCTGAACACTGTCCAGTTGGCAACGCGGCTTCATCGTGTTCGCAGACGTAAGATAAGAGTAAGTAGAATTGTATTGATATGGTATATCGGAAGATTCGGCTTGAAGTCTAAGCTTACACGTAATAAGTGGGCCATTTGAGCTAAATAACAGCACAAATAGAGGGGAGTGGGCCCATGAGCAGTAAATTTTGACATCACTTCATTCTTTCTCATTCAAAAAACTATTTTGACCTCCAGTTTCACTTAGTGTTTTGTAGCGAATGGACTATATGCCAAAGAGTTAATTAATGAGCCTTGTTACCTTTCAATCACTTCTGACTTATTAAAAAAAACAAAAAAACATTAAAACTTTTTATTCCATTTCAGAAGAGTCCTTTCCAAATATTCCAAAATTTAGGCTCTATTTGATCTTAGTTTGATAGAGGATATAGAGAATAGTAGGGAATATAATCCGTCAAGCAATTGGATTTACTTTTGCTCAATGTTTTATTCGAAATGTTACTTTGTCTTTGTTTCTTTTAAAATTTATCAATGAGCCTTTGCCCTAAAATATGCTATGTACCTCATTTTTTTTTCTTTTGTATAAAAAAGGGAATCTTTAAAAAAAAATCAGTGAGATTTCTGTTCGATTCGTAGTCTATCAAGGTATAACGTTCTCATCTTTCTAATATAATTGACAAATTAATATTTTCATAAGAAATATTATTTCTATAACTTTTGGTCATTTTCCTGAGATGTCTTTTGGAAAACAACATATATTCATCTCAGGATAAAAATAGCCTTATGATCTTGAATTCGACAATGTCTAACAAATTTATTTATCCTCAAGGATTTATTTATTAGTCCTTCTGAATAAAATAAGTAGTTACTCATACCCTTGGGGGCCCTTGCCCTAATGACTAATGGCTACCCTAATGGCTGCAAAAGTAAACCTAACTTGCACAATGCTCAAGCATTTTGATTGAAATGGCTTTTAGCCTTAAACGTGTAACATGATGTCAAATTTGCTTTTTTTTTTCTTTTTTTTTAATAAGTGTATATATGTGCTTTTGGGTTTTATACAAATAGTCTTTGGACATGATTAAGGAAATAAAAAGTGGTTTATTTATAGTTAGCTTATTCAGCTTATTTTAGCGTTTATGTGTTAAATATTACACAACACATAAATATTTGCATGGATACCTTATGGTAATAGGGCCTTGTGAAAATACTCGTCAATTCGACGTGTCAAAATAAGCCTCGTTAAAATATAAGCTTTTCCTTTAGATTAATGGATGTTATATTCCCTCGGAAAATTTTCCCTTGGAAATATCCTCCTGTAAAAAAATTCCCAATCAAACAAAGTGGCCCTCTGAAAACTCCTCCAATATTTCCCTCCATGAGCCCCCCCCCCCCCTAGCCGAAAATTTCACCACGTGCAAAACTAAACAGCCAAAAAGAAAATATGAACAAAAGAAAGAATCTTGAAATATTTTGCCTACTTTTCAAAATATAGGCAGAATATCCTATAGTATTTATTTTACATTCTTATTTATCTTGATTTTTTTTTCTTGTTTTTGGGGTGGAGTTATCATAGGAGGGTTCAAGTAATGGTATCATAGCTAGGTTCAAAAAAATAATTTGAACCTGCGAAATTACTGGAAACTGTAGAAGAGTTGCCCTATGTTAGAAGTGCACAGAAATAACAAGGTGGGACAAAAGAATACGAGTAATTACTCCCTCGTTGATTTGGTCTGGCACCAACCAAAGGTGGCCTTAGCCAGAATGTCTGGGGGCAATGGATTTCTACTTATTGGCTGGTCATCTTTACCGACTGATCTGGGTGATATTGTTATTACAATTACTGTTTTGTTCTACACCAGCAGGGATTTCTCTTCAAATTTTACACAAAGCTTGTTCCCAAAAATGAATGCCCGTGTTCTGCAGAGCTCATAGAAAGCTGTTTATACTCATCCAAAGGATTAATAATACGGCTTCTAGAGATATAACAGGATATCAATGGATATTCTTCTGAGTATCCACCAATCTTACTAGCTATATACTAGTATCACCGTTACGGTAGGTAAAGAAACACCTCACAAGGGATAGTCAATTCCTATGTTTAGACAGCCTGATTGCACTAAGGTCATTACTAAAAAAAATACTACAGTTGCCAACAATCTATGAAAAGGGGGTTGAGCTTTATATCTCGAATCAATTGTTAAAAGGGTATGGCAAAAAATTGTTATAAAGGGTATTTTCAATTACAACAGCAGAAAGAACTTGTTTCCCAAAGAGCATGGTGACTTTTTCCACACCTGGTAAGCATGTGTTTTTTCAGCATGGTCAACATGTTTTGGTTTATCCGTAATAGAATTTCTGTGATTTTTCTGTTAATTAGATTCTAGTATAAGCTAAAACGAAGCAAGTTGGTATAGATTATTAATATTTTTTTATTGGGGGGGGGGCTGAAATACTACGCCTGCACGGTGGAAATTTGGCATTGGTTGCACGACTTTCACTGGTTTTATGTTTTATTATTGAATTACTAAGTAAACATAGAGCATTCACTAACTGCGCATGTACCAATAAGATGATTAAATATAGACTTGTCTCACATTAAGAGCTAATCCTCTAAATGATCATTGCGATAGTAGCTTATTCTGCATTTTTTTTCAGGCGCTTATAATATGCACTGGATTGAATCAATATCCACTGAATTGAATTCCACTGTCTTGGAAAAATGTCCCTACTGTTCCTAAGTAGTGTTTGTTTGCACTTACCATGCATGCACTTATTCCCCACCCCTGCGTTAATCATTGGCTATCAAGCAATAAACGATGTCGTATGGGTCACGTGACATTGAAACCCTATGATTCAACCGTAGAATTTTATTGTTTTGCCCGTAGGATTTTGATTCTGACCTCTAAGCAGTTTCTAAAATAACTAAAATTTTGACATTCTTAAGAATCCATTTTTCATATTCTATACTCGAGTTAAATTTTTTCAATAATTGTATAAGTTTTCAGATGTGGTATGACTTAGCTGACAACACTGATTTGCATCTTTAAGTAAGTTTTAGGGTCTATTCCGAAAATTGGAATAGGTTTAATATTCGATCCCACTCATATAGCAAGCTTATGAAAAATACTATTGCACTTATGCTATAAATAATTAACGCTTAATAATATAACCTCTTTTGTTCTAGAGTTACTTTCGATTTACGATCAACTCAAAATCTACTATAACAAAATTTTCACGAGTTTTACCGACCAAAAGCGTTAAGTACAGGTCTCCCCCCACAGTCAAAAGTGTAACGTCTTTTCAACAATCGACGGTTTAAAAGGCGTTTTATATATTTTTTTGCTAATCTTCAACATTTTGGAAAATGTCATTAAATATATGCCGTATTTCCACGACCTTACTGCAAAGTTCTTTTGAAAAATCAAAATTCTTCTTCAATAATTTTATTTGGTTCTTAAAAGTGTCCTCTAGGCTTTTCATACAAGCCTAGATACTCACGAAAACGCCCAAAGGTTTTTTGGGGTTAGTATGCTCATCCATAGACCAGAAGCTATCGTCAACGCAAAAGTACTGTATACATTGTTATTTCATTTAAAAATTCAATGCATGAAAACGATACATTTTTGCGAAAGAAAAGACACAATTTTAGAGATCAGAGCGGGCATATGTCGAATCCACTAAGTTAACAATCTTAAACCAAACAGCCTATATTGAAAGTAGAAATCCAGCACAAAAAGAAACGGAAAAGGCCATTAATATGAGTAGTGCAACCCTCATTTAACTCCCCAAAACAATTAGTGGCATTGGCTCTTCAATGAATACGCAATATATTTTCAATTGAAATTATTCTTTACCCGATGGTCAATATATTTGACAGAATGAATTATTTTAGTCATTTTATAATTATTATAACTTCGCCATTAGTGAGCATATAGATACAGTAAACCCTAGCATTGGGGTTTTTGGACAAGCAAGATCCCCTTCCTACTTTTATCAGGTTCACTCTATATATAAAAAAAAGTCCTAGCTACATTTTTTAAGTTATAGCATTAATCCACAAAAATAAAATGGCGGGCCCAGAAATAGGTCTGTCGAAACTGTTTTTGAAACATAACCACAAAATCACTTTTCCTCCATGGCATCCCCTTCTTAAAAGGGGATGCTTAAAGTTGAAAGTATACAATAGTTGTTCGTGTATAATAAATGCTCTTCATTAATTATTTTGATAAACATAGTTATGTATTTATTTTAATTTTCCCTATTTTGTACTCCGTCCCTATGAACTATCCCTAAATCTAAGAACAACAAGCAGTTTGCAAGAATACAAAGAAACAATATTTTATTGATTAAATTTATATATAAATATAAAATAAAAAAATGTTCTTGTATGTTGAGTCAGGAAGAGGTTCTTTGGCAGGAGCAGAGGCCACATAATTGCACAGCTTCAATGAGCAGTAAATTCGTTAGGTGAAGGATGAGCAAAAAAGAAAATTGATTAAAATTTTTTTAAGGGTTCTATTTTTTTAGTAAAATATAAAAAGGGGAGCAAAAAAAATATACGCGAATTTTACTCAGATTCTATTTAACTTGAGGTTTAGAACCCTTGTTTTTTTTATTTAAACTTTAAAATTATAAGAAACCAGTTCTGCTGCACTGTCTTTTTATGTAAAAATAAGCGTCTATACACAAAAAGACGAATGCAACAGAAAACAGGCTTATACAGAGTTACGAAATTTACTGCCCAGCTACTTCATTATCTAGAAAAGAAAAGGAAAGTCAATCATTTGCAGACAATAGACAATATGTTTTTCCGAACTAAAAAATTTATAAAAGGATAAATTTTGAAGACTGGCTAAATACATTACAAGAGCGATAACCTCAAGATGGTTGCGATGTCTGGTCAAGACCTTTTTTCTTCATATGTAATTATGCTTGCTATTAACAGATCCTTTTAGACTTTCCTGGAACATTTTGTGATATAGGAAAATCACAGATACAAATGTGTTCCTTAAATCTAAATTAGTCAATACAAGAGAAATGCTAAATGTGAAAAAGAGCACTACCTAAGGAGGGGCGGGGGTAGCATAGATAAGTTTTTGGCGGAAAAGAAATTTTCTGGGCAAAAACTTTCATGAGTAGATAAGGTATGATTTAAAAAATTTACATTTTCTAAGAGCCCCACGAAGATAAAACCATCAAAAAATTGATGAAGAACTAATATATTATACAATATATATATATATATATATATATATATATATATATATATATATATATATCATTTTATCATATATATAAATCACTTTAGCTCTTAAAGAGGGCACTATAACTTCAGACTCTTTGCCACAATGCTGCTTTTTAAACAAATTAAAAACTTTAGCGTAAAGAGCAAGGGATTGCGGAGGGGACAACCCATTTCATATACGGAGTAATTTCTGTTCGTTGTAAGTTTTAATGTTACTCCTTACTTTCAATTAAAAAACAAGTTTTTATGTAATTCTAATCAAACGACCATTGGATTTCAGGAGTGAGTAGGTGGCAAAAAATACAAAATTCCGCATTTTTGTAGATAGCATCTTGAAATTTCTACAGTAGGGTTCTCTGAGATGCTGAATCTGATGGTGTGATTGTCGACTTTTGTGAGCTATGACTTTTTGGGGGTGTTTCCCCCTATTTTCTAAAATAAGACAAATTTTCTCAGGCTTGTAACTTTTGATGCGTAAGACTAAACTTGACAAAACTTATATATTTAAAATCAGCATTAAAAAACACTTTTTTTTATTTACCTATTGGTATCAATATTCCGTTTTTACAGTTCAGTTACTATTGAGCCGGGTCGCTCCTTATTACAGTTCGTTACCACAAAGTGTTTGATGCCTTGGTGAAAGCGCAAGAAGTGACATTAACAGTTAAAACGAATAGAAATCATTTCGTATATGAAAGGGGCTGTCCCTTCCTCAACGCCCCGCTCTTTACGCTAAAGTTTGACTATTTCTCACAACTCTACTTTCAATGCTTTGTTGAAATTAAAACCCGTTTTTTCTTGCTTAATTTTCCATTAATAGAAAAGTATTGTTCAGTGCTTTGTTGAAATTAAAACCTGTTTTTACTTGCTTAATTTTTCGTAAAAAGAAAAGCAGTGTGGTCTAAGAAATTATTCAGAAGCCAAACTCGACTGTTCTTTCCATATGAAATAAAACCAAGTAATGACAGTATCACATCTTTTAACCTAGCGTTTGTCACAATAGCGAAGCAGCTTTTGTTCTTTGGGTGCAGGTGCAGAAGAAAACAGAAGAAGCTTGGACTCAGTTTCCTTGGAGGAAGAAGAAGAAAAACAACAGACAACTACAGTTTTCAAATACCTCATAACATTTAAACTAGACCCAGTTTGGAGGCTTTAATTAGGACAAGATTTGAACAATGGAAGCCACAATGCATGTAAATGCGAGTTGATTCTGCTTTCTGTCTACATTATACCAGGTAGGGGCGTCACAAGGGAGGGGGGGGGGAGCAACCCAAAATTTTTGAGATTCAGTGAAATGCGAAGCAAAAATTACAATGATTCCGGAAAAACAGAGAAGCTAAAATGGAATCTCAGAGGGTCGAAAATTCAAATTCGATTTCAACACCAATTCCAAGATCCAGAAGTTAAGGTCCAAAATTCAGTAGCACAATTTGTAAATTATGCAAAGGAAGTCTTGCAGCGACATGCCTAGTTATCAAATATAGTTAAAGCCGAATCAAATCGAAAATCGTATCGAAAATCCGAAAAAAAGTTGAGGATTTGCTTGACTTTTGCAAGAAATTTTAATTTTATTCATCTCTTCTTCCCAAGGGAATTTTCTGGAAATGATATGATAAAATTTAAAAAAAATTATTTTTTTTATTTTTGTACAGTTGCCAAATCAGCCTAATTTAAACTAGGAAATTAAATCTGTTTCTTACCTTTTTTTTTTTTTAATTTTGTAAAATACTAATGTACTAATTTAACTCTACATGTACACCTGGAGCTTCCAACTGAAATTTGGGTTTCGAACAACAAGAGCCAAAGGCTTCAAAAATCTGAACGCAGCAACTGGTACAACAGGTCCCAACCTGCAAAGGAAAGAAATATTTACAAATAACTTCTAAATAATAATCCCATCCTAGAAAGGGTCAATCTATTTTGGTTTTTTGTTTTGCTTAAGGTTTGTTCTGTACTGAGGATGGTCAAGCGAAATCTTGACCAAAACTGGCTGTTTATTGTCCTCATTTTCTCCTTTCTTCGTGATTTTGTTTCATCAATTTGTGTAAAAAGGAAGTTGGTATCTTTAGAGACAAACCTTGTAGGGGTCAAAATCCTTTAAATGCACGGTTTCACCCCTCTCTTCCCTTGTAAACAAGAGGCCCCTCTCAAAATCTTGATTAGTTGTCTTGCACAGAGGGGGGGGGGGGGTTTGAATTTACTGTTATTCTTGATGCATACAGATCGCAGAGATATAATGGAAAAGGTTTACAATATTATGAACGTGTAATAATAACCATTGCCCCATTATTTCCATATTAGCTCATATTATATAAGCTCATAATATATTAGCTAACACAATACAATCCCATGAGCAATACATGGAAACTAGAATAACTGGTATTAGAGTATTATTTTTATTTCTAGTACTAGTACTATTTCTAAAACTTGAGGCCTGAGAGAGAGTGAGAGAGAGAGGGAGTGAAAGAGAGTGAGAGAGAGAGAGAGAGAGAGAGAGAGAGAGAGAGAGAGAGAGAGAGAGAGAGAGAGAGAGAGAGAGAGAAAGTATAAAAGTATAAAAAAGGACACTTTGTAATTCTTTAAATTCCAAATACTTGCTGTAAGGTAAAGGTAAAGAATATGGTAATGGACTTTAAGAGTCCCTACTGGCGGTGCTGATATCCATTTCTCAGCCCTTCAGCCAGGAAGTGCAATGGGGGGGTTAGGGGCGATCCATCCTGTGCTTTCGCACGCCACTTTACCCATTTAGAGCTGGGTCGACTGTGTCTGAGCTTACAGTCACACCACTGACCCCTATCCCAAACCAAATAATTGGGTACACTAGAATTTGAACCATCGCCCTCTCGAAAAAACGATCCTAAATCCAGCGCACCAAAACACATTCCAGCGCGAAATGCTAAGTGACTTGAAATATGGCAACTGATAACTGTTAATCTAAGATTAAAATTGAAAAAATCAAAATTATGCTATGAAATATACTAGAAACTAGAGTTGAAAGTAAGGAGCAACATTATAATTAAAACGAACACAAATTACTCCATATATGATTAGGGCTGCTACCTCCTTAATCTCTTGCTCTTCAAGCTAAAGGTTTTTAGTATCAGTACTTTAAAAAAGGTTCTTATTCTAATCAAACGACCATTGGATTTCAGGAGTGAGTAGGTGGCAAAAAATACAAAATTCCGCATTTTTGTAGATAGCAGCTTGAAATTTCTACAATAGGGTTCTCTGAGATGCTGAATCTGATGGTGTGATTGTCGACTTTTGTGAGCTATGACTTTTTGGGGGTGTTTCCCCCCATTTTCTAAAATAAGACAAATTTTCTCAGGCTTGTAACTTTTGATGGGTAAGACTAAACTTGACAAAACTTATATATTTAAAATCAGCATAAAAAAAAATTTTTTTTGATTTACCTATCGGTATCAATATTCCGTTTTTACAGTTCAGTTACTATTGAGCCGGGTCGCTCCTTATTTCAGTTCGTTACCACAAAGTGTTTGATGCCTTGGTGAAAGCGCAAGGACTGACATTAACAATTAAAATGAATAGAAATCATTTCGTATATGAAAGGGGCTGTCCCTTCCTCAACGCCCCACTCTTTACGCTAAAGTTTGACTATTTCTCACAACTCTACTTTCAATGCTTTGTTGAAATTAAAACCCGTTTTTTCTTGCTTAATTTTCCGTTAATAGAAAAGTATTATCCAGTGCTTTGTTGAAATTAAAACCTGTTTTTACTTGCTTAATTTTTCGTAAAAAGAAAAGCAGTGTGGTCTAAGAAATTATTCAGAAGCCAAACTCGAATGGAAGCCACAATGCATGTAAATGCGAGTTGATTCTGCTTTCTGTCTACATTATACCAGGTAGGGGCGTCACAAGGGAGGGGGGGAGCAACCCAAAATTTTTGAGATTCAGTGAAATGTGAAGCAAAAATTACAATGATTCCGGAAAAACAGAGAAGCTAAAATGGAATCTCAGAGTGTCGAAAATTCAAATTCGATTTCATCACCAATTCCAAGATCCAGAAGTTAAGGTCCAAAATTCAGTAGCACAATTTGTAAATTATGCAAAGGAAGTCTTGCAGCGACATGCCTAGTTATCAAATATAGTTAAAGCCGAATCAAATCTAAAATCGTATCGAAAATTCGAAAAAAAAAGTTGAGGATTTGCTTGACTTTTGCAAGAAATTTTAATTTTATTCATCTCTTCTTCCCAAGGGAATTTTCTGGAAATAATATAAAATTAAAAAAATTTTTTTTT